>NW_026571381.1:0-25000 GCF_026225935.1 Boleophthalmus pectinirostris | reverse complement strand
CTTGGTTGTGGCTGTCATCACTCATCTAATAAAATCATTTCAGAAAAGTAAACCTATGACATTCAGACAGTCCACATTATGTATTTGTTTATATGTCTAAAATGTCTCTACTACAGCGGAATGAGACATATCTAGATGAATGCAATGAAAAGTATGAAAAGAAAATAAGTTAACCTCAAGAATTTATTTAAGGAGCTAAACAGTTACTGAAGGTCATACACACTCCAAGGATCACTTAATGAAAACAACCTTGCATAATTTCAACAGTGTCTACATGCCTTCATAACAGCGTCTCTCTTATGTAGCAGAGTTTCATGTAGTCCACAAGGTCGAAGAGGTCAGTGGGCAAAGTGTTGCACATTTTGAACTAGCTTACTCACATGTACACCCTCAGTTGTACACAGAACACTACTGCACTCTAGTGGATGGTAGTGGTATGAATGACATGATATCAATTAGTACTATTAAGAGACACTCACTATGTAAACTAGGCCAAAATAAACGTAAAGACTTTGATATACATGGTTCAGATAGGGAACAGTTTTGTGGCATGGTATTTTAACAACACCATTTTCAAGTATGTTAGATTTCAATCATGTTTTGAACTCAAATTGAATGTAATCCCCAGTGATCTCAAACCAGACCTTATTATGATGAGATAGCCATCTTTATCCTGACGGTAAATGGCTTCCTGCTTGTTGACCACATGTACCACTGAGATTTGCTGCTACCCAGACAAAAGGGTCAAAATTTCTCCTGCGGGACTTGTATGACAGACAGTTGTAAATAGTTGTAAATAGACCTGTCAGCTCTTGCAGAATAGTTTGGTTTGACGGGACAGAGCAGCAGATTGTATTCACAATTGTATAAGTATAATGTCTATTATTTTGTAGAGATGCAGCTTTTTGTCTCCATCTAGTGGTTTCACGTAAAATATAAATTCATCTATTCTCGTTTATCTTTAGTGTACAGAAAATTACCTTAAACAGTTGCAAGGTTACACTTTATTAATCTAATGAATTAGTGTATTCAGAATTGGCAATGGAGCTACTGTCATAATTTGATCTGATAGCATATAGTGAAGTTGTAGCTTTATTAAAAGTCTATTCAGTATTTATATAATTTACACGAAGGCCTTAACTGAACACGGTTCCAAGTACCTGCTTTAGGCCCATAGTTGCTGTGACCACAGTGATCGGTGTCAATCCAATGCTTCTGTAAAGGGAGAAATAATTAAATGTGTATACAGTTTTGTTGTTTAATAAGAAGGTGAGAGTCATTGTGGCCATGTACATAGTTTAAGTATAGCAATATTAACTTGAGGAAGTTTCCGACCTATCGAGAAAAAAGCTCATTAATGTCGTTTTTACGGCATGTCATAGTGGCTGTGGCATAATTTTGTCCAGTCAGCACATTAAACATCTGAGACTTTGTCCCCCGCTGACAGCTTTCTCACTGCTTGATGCTGGAGCGCTGGCAGTCTTTTTCTCTCTCTTGATGGACACGGTCTTTGCAGCCTACTCCACATTTGCCTATCTGCCATATGCTGCGCTGGTGCAGGAGAAGGGGGTCCCCAGAAGAAAATGCATTTTAAGCCTGTCATTTTTGAAGGGAAACCCAGCTCATTAAAACTGAGCTCCTTTCTTTTAACATCAATTAATCATTCTTTTATCACTGATGAGAATGACATAAAAAGTGACAGAAACAGACAAACATATACTTATGCTCACATGAAGCTCATGAACGAACAAGCACACGGAGGCACAAAGATGTTAGGCTACTAAAAAGTTAAAAACTAAATAATTGTGTTGTGATCATATGCCTATTTTTGTAGTGTCTCAAAGGGAAACTTGCAAAAATTTGTGAAACATGCTCCCCACAATTTTTGTATAATTCTCTTTATTCATATTTGGTAATTACATCCCTAATTGTGGTACATGTGCTTAGGTTAAGACACAAACAAAATCTTCATTTGTTCAATGTAAATGTCTTCTAATGATTGAATGAATAGCCTATATCAAGTTAATAACATTATTTTAATTCAAGGCAACCAGTTGTCGAGCTGATCGTGATCGTTCATCACTAAACCTACATTCATATTTCGTAGTTAAATGTTAGCCACATAAGCCCTAATTGTGCTGTTCACTTTGCACTGGTAAATAGCGTTAACTTCTGTTTGATGTCGATTTACCCACGGCAGCCTACACCTACATGCGCCGTTCAATGCTAACAAGTGTATGTTTAGGTAAGCTCCTTGTTAACAGAGTCAGTGCAAGTCCCCTGGACTTTTTAAAGTCTTTGTTGCGGAAGTTCGCGCAGAGTGCCTCTTACCCGGGGTCATGTTACTGTCTAAGGGGGATCCTGGAGCAGCTCCGTGTCACAGACCCCCGGGCATATTCAGGACATCATTATGGAGGCGTCTTCCTTCTTCGACCATTTCTCGCGATACTAATTATGACGAACAAGCCAAATGCATCGTGCGTTTCACGCCACGTGTCATGCAGATGTGAGTAGCAATAAGCTCGTCTAATCTCCGTTTTATTGTCCTTGCACCTCACTGGGCCTATCCATTAGCTGTAAGACATGACCTGCGTAATAAACCTCCACTTTACATGAATATAGGGCCTACATTCATTTCCTAAATTAATGAGGCTGGTAATTGGGCTAATTTGAGTGTGGAACCCCGGCATTTCTTTCTGGTCAGTCAAGGCACCTCCATAGTTTATTTAGGGTGTGGGGCATAATTACAGACTACTGCCAGAGACATCAAGAGCTCCCCTGTTTATCAATGTCTATTGTAAGAAAATGAAAATAGTCTATTGTGAAAAAATTAAAGGCTCTTCAATAAAGCCAAAAGAACAAAACTAACATGAATGTCAAATAAGGGTTAGTGAGGGAGAAAATAAGGTGTGCCCTTAAAAACATTAGATCCATCACTTTGTGTCATTTGGCTTGCCTTCTTAATAGGTTGGCTTTTGTCGTAAAATGCCTAGGTAATGGGCTACTATTTCACTTCCTTTCCTCATGTAAAGCATTTTAGAAAATTATTGTATGGGTCAATAAATCCTTAATGGATTTTTAATTTAATTCTGAGTGCTGTTGACGGAGATTGAGTAAAACTGAGTGAGAATACAATTTCCTGTGTTAACTATAGGCTACACCAAGTTGACAACCAGTTCAAAGGAGTAGGCTTAAATTTAGATGTCAATCACAGGCCTAGCTAGATTAACTACAGCGCTATCATACAGTTTAACAGACTTACTTACAGACTTAATTTATTGCTAATGCTGGTCTATTTATGCTGCCTGCTGTATAGGCCATACTAGCAAACACTACAATCTTTAGAAATTTGTCATTCAGAACCAGTTTTCTTTTAAAATCCTCCAAATGACATGAAACTAAAACCCTAGTCATTTTGTCACCTCATATGATTACGCTGATTTGAAACAGAGTTGTTGTGTGTTCTCTAAATTTTATTAAACAAAATCACATGTTCAGTTGCCAAATGCACGGACATCTATTTATGTGGCTGTGGATGTGTTTACTTGCTCAATCATTTGCAATCACATCTAAATTGGATCTAAAGTGGGACTAAGTCCAGAACCAAGGCTAGAAACAGGACTAAAGCAGGGCCAATCCACGTCTACATACACTCTAACTAATTTCTGTAGTTTCTACAGGAATTTTTACAACTGCTTCTTGCTTTCACAAATTACATGTCATAACTGTAGATTGCAATGCATTGTGGGACAAAAAAATATTACAGTTAGTAAGAACTTTTTCTACAACAGCCTTTTGTAAATTAAAATTAGTTTGTGGTTTACTGTAGATGGGAGGATATTACATGTAAATGTTGTATTTTCAAATGTTTCTACACCGCACACATTCAGTTAAGAGGAGCAGAGACAAAGAGGAGCTCATCGGGATAATGTACTGGTCCATTCACTCCACAAGAGTAAGTAACCTGTTGTTTTGTTGTTGTTTGTTTGTTTGTTTTTAAGTTATTTATTTGTTTAGGTGTCACTAGACCAGGTGGACACTGGAGACTGAGGACCTCACCTCTGTAGCTGCCTGCATTCTTCACTAGAAGCCTCCTGCACACTGGACTGGTGAACATGTCATTCATGTACACACTTAGTGGTGGGATGTTGAGGTCATTTTAATAACATTAAGCACAGTTGTTTTCTGTCACTCCTCTCAGTGTAAATATTAAAGGTGTATTCTAATAATAAAATGTGATTGTTTGTGTTTAGGTCTCCTGGTTTATACTGAGCACTGATCAGTTAAGATCAGGTCACATTCCAGCTCTGTGTCTGAGCTCAACTCACTTCTTCACTGCATCCACTGCACTTCACAGGTGAGCATTTCTGCATGACATTAGAATAATACAGATTGCTGTTACCTCCTTTGATTCCTGTGTGTTTTGTGATTGCAGATGTTTCATGAGGTGAACACAGACAGGACTATAGATCTAGAAGGAGCCTAAAGGACTTGAGTGCAGCTCACACAGAGCTGAAGGATCCTCACGTCTCTTCTCTTCAGGCTCTTTATGGACTTTATACATCAGCTCATGTCCAACTGTCAGTTACATGTGTTAAATATTTTGTTACATCTTTTGTTTACATATTTTAATGTGTATTTGTGGTAACTGTTTTTTTTTAAATAAATGTTTGAATGCATTTTAGCTCTGAGTCTGTCTATTCTTATGACAATACATTGATTAGCTGTATTTTTTTAAATTACAGGGAATTACTGGGAACAAAATTGCCAGGTAATACTTGTAAATGTGGTATACAAGGTTTTGCTCTAAGCTGCAGAGCAATTATTCACTGTAAACTTCAAACCAATGAATAACTGTAAAAATTCCCCAACAAAAACCTGTAAAGTGTTCCCAGTTTTTACCTGTAAATACAATTTACAGTAATTTACTGAAATAATACAATAAACACCTGGCAACAAAATTGCCAGGTGTTTATTGTAAAATTTACAGGAAATTTGTTACAATCTAGGACTCAAATTGAGCTCAAACAAGTACAAAACTAGAAGGATGAACACACCTTAAGATTCTTCTCATCAATTAATTAAATTGCTGAAGACCACATGTTCTACTCTTGTTCCCCAGGAATCATGGAAAAGGGGTTTAAAATGTTCCCTGTGAAACAACGACATGTTTAATTTCACTATAAGGCCTTCTACATTTACTGTAAATTAGACCAATATTCTGTCATTACTCATTATTAATGGATCTACAGCAAGTGGAACCAATTGAATTAATTGATTAGTGCGTTTTTTTCATGGCATCAGTCAAACCCAAAGTAAAGAATTAACTATTAATAAAAATAATAATTGCTATCAAATTACAGTCAGAAGCAAGTTTGTCCTGCAGCATTATTCTGTAACAAATTGGCATGACCTGTAGCTGTGTTATTCCTTAGTTCCTGTTTACCAGCCTGGATGCACGGTGTTGTTCACCATCACTTAGCTGTTAGTGGGTCGGCTCAGGGTAGGTTTTTGTCCCTCTTTAGAAGCTCAAGCTTATGGAGTTGGGCCTTGTTGAATTAGCAAAAGATGAAGAGTGCATGCAATCGATCTTATAACTGTCCGATGAAATAAAATTTACACAAAAAGTGTTATTAATGACTTTTAAAAATTGTAATTGAATGTAAAGCCTACAGCCTAAACTCAAACAAAAAGCCAAGAGCCTAATCTTATTTTAACGTTTCTACAATTGCAGACCACTGGTTGTTTGTCAGTCAATGGAGTCGCGTATGAGCTATTTATATCCTTTCATTATTTTTATTATGATTAAAAGATTAACCTAAACATGCAGTTCGTAGAGTATTTTCTCTGCGCCTGGCTGTAAAGGGCATCCATAGCTGGAAGTTAATTAGCTCCCAGCAGAGCTCGTACTGGTCTAACAGTTGACACGAGCGCATCCTTTCGCCGCTCGTGTTGTCCGTACCCCCTGCCTGTTGCCACCATAGGCCCCATCAGTCTCTTTCTCTGGGAAGGTCATGGAGGTTGACCTCAGAAATGTTCCTCACACCTCCTCGGACTCCTCAAGCACAAGCCCCACAGCAGATGGGAAGTGGAGACGCATTTTTAAAACCCGCACGCAGGGCTACAGGCTGTTGCCCTGGCACTATATGGCTGAAGGAATGAAATATTCATGTAGCAAAAACGAATGGACACCCAGGGATCACAAGCGTGCCGATTTACATATTGCTGTTAACTGTGATGACCGGGAACGGCGCGTCACGGTGATTTTCTATTCCACTGCCTCCAAATGTCACACTTTCACACAAACACTGACCAAATGCACGAGTTGCTGCAGGACGCCCCACCAATCTGGGAGAGACCCTCTTCTTCTCTGTAATAGTCGGTCTAATGACTGATTAGTTTCAGTCCACACAGTCCAAGCTGAGATGTCGCGACCCAACAGCATATGGGAGACGTGGTGGCTGTGCGCTCTGACAGAGGTGCGCGCGGCTGCTGTGGGGTGCCAAGGGACACCAGCTGAGAGGCACGGGGCCCATGAGTCTATAGCCCACTGATCTTTAGGGCTCAACAACAACATTTAAAGCAACAAGCATTTATTATTCATTTTATGTATGTCAATGATATCCTGCTCTCATGCGTAATGGTGCAGAAATTCGCCTTTAGAGTGGACAACGTATCACTTCCTTATTTAGAAAGGTGTGTCCTGGTCTATGTCTTGCTCTCCATCTGTCTCTTTTATTATTCTTATTTAAATAATCCCAGAGAGACTGTCTAGTTCATACAGTTTATTTGATAAAAAATCACTTTACTGCCAATAAACACATAGCATTAGTAATGTAATTAGTTTTAATCATTCATTCTGTGAAAAAGTTGCGTTGGGTTCATTAGATCATTTTTCTGACTAGTGACGCTCCTGAATGATTCATAGTTATGGGGAGCAACTGTTAACGCACAATAACAAGGTCGTGATTGAATTACAAAGCACAATGTGTAAAAGGCGAGGCTCTGTCTAATTGTTATGTGACATGAGGGGGCATGCGATTGGCTACTGCTTCGTGAAGCTGTCAGGGAGCGGAGGGGAGTGACACCAAGGTGACACTGGGAGGGAGGCTGGTGATATAAATGGCCGGTGCAGTGCCAGCACATCAGCAAACAAGGATAATTTTCTCTTTGACCTTTTCTGTAAACTCCTGTCCACTACAGTGATGGCTGCTAAAGCTGAAGTCCTCAGCTGGACTGAGTACCCGGAGGAGTTCAGTCTATTGCATCAGGCGCAGACTCTCCAAGCGCAGATTAACTCCAAAGCGTGGATTGCTTCAAATTCCTTGCATGAGTTTTCAAGAAGAGACGGCTCCAGTGAGACGGCAGGCCTTTCACTTGTGCCAAAACTTCCAGATCCTTCCACTGGAATCACACACCGGAACAAAGCAGATGATGGGGCCAAGACGAGTCACTTTGGCCCTCAGAGACACAGGCGCGTGGCCGCCAATGCGCGTGAGCGCAGACGGATGCACGGCCTGAATAAAGCCTTTGACGAGCTGCGGAGCGTCATACCGTCACTGGAGAACGAGAAGAAGCTGTCCAAGTATGACACGCTTCAAATGGCACAGATTTACATCACAGAACTGTCCGAGCTGCTGGCAGGAGTGGTTCGTCAGGACTGCGGGGACACAGCCGATAAAGCGCCCAGAAGAAGTCTACTGCATTCTCACCATACTGCGGATTGTGTCCCACAGACCGGTCCGCCGACCCTGGAGGAGAGAGATGCGTCTACAGCAGTGGGACACTTCATTATCCTCGGGCCGCAGTCGGAGGCGGGCATGAGCTCCGCGCACAGCAGTGATGGAGAGTCCTCTCACCTCAGCGACTTCGAGGAAAGTCTAAACGGGAGACAGTAACAACACACTGTACTGCTCCTAATGTCTGTGCTACAGTGTTATTGGAGCGAATGTGAGCGGAACAAACGCTGCAGCTATTATAGAAGTTCTGCATAATCTCCTGTCATAGTTCAGATGTGCTCTGCTATGTTATAATGGACATCAAGAGGCCGACTCCTCAAGGCCTTCTCTTGCACTTTATCCGGGCTAGAAATATCACAATGATAGTCATTAGTGACGTGCCTCAAAGTAATTATTTTGATATTTATATTGTTTATTTTATTACCATGTTTTTCTACAATAAATATATGGTACAATTAAGTTGTGCTCAGTCATATTTTGTAATACAAACCTATTTCAGTTATAACATAAATTAGCCTATAGAACTTTGCTGAAAACCACTACAAAATCTATGTTTAATTTGTTTTATTTATATAGAATTGTATATTATGCTTTTATTAGTTTAATAGCACTGATCAGTGCCAGAGTGAACACATTTGCAACCCAACGCATATGTAACTGTAGAGGTGGGAACTTCAAAAGCAACACTGTAGCTAATTATGTATTATGACTATCTAGCAAGGCTTAATTTTTTTTTTTTTTCTTGTTTACATAATAGCCTACAGAGGATATGTGGGACTGGCTGCTCCAGAGGGGACTGGTGCCTGGAACTTTGCCAGGTCTTTAGAAATGATTTCAGCTAGACGATGTTTAAAACTAGCTGAGGCCTCTGAGGGGGTAATTTGGCCAATGGATACGATGCCCTCCTCCTCTTTCACATTATCCATCACTTCTACTTGAGTACCACAGAGGGGGGTCATAGAATCACTCCTTGTTTGCTGTAGATGGTACCGTGGTTTTGGAAGCGGACTGTAAGCAGGTTGCACTGTTATAGGCTGACATAAAGATGTTTTGTCTTTCCTAACTTCTGAATATAAGCTCTCTGAATCATCTTGAGATTGGTCTTTCATTTGGCCCAGCACAGAAAGCGGCAGGTTGTAATAAATACTCTCCTCCGCAGTATAATTTAAGTCTTCAACCTCTAGGGAATAGCCAGGGTCATCCTCGCCTCCGTCTCCTACTGCTTCCCCACTGTGACTGCAATGAGCTTGGTCCACAGATAACTGACTGAAACAGCCAGTAAGATGGCAGTAGTATTGGGGGGATTTGTCATCAGTGTGAGCAGAAAATAAATCTTGGAAGCATGATGGGTCAGCTGCGATGGGTGACTGGACAGTAGATTGGTCAAACGGTGCTTGGTTATTGTGCTGCTGTGAAGTTGATGTCTTTTCGGTGCACTGTTGGGAGATGATCTGAAAAATGTGCTGCGCTTGTTTGGATAAGAAGACAAACTTTCCTGCCCCTGACTCACAGCGCCGGCCTGCTTCGATACTGAATCCTCCCTGGAATCACATTGAAAAATATGTGGAAGTTTATATAGAACTTCAATGTGCCACAGTTTCATGCAGTATGACACCTTACTCTCAGAACTATTTATAGCTGTGAAAGTCAATACAACTGCCCTCTCTATATTTGGTTAACCTACTGCTCATTACCTATGTTCCTTTATAAAAATAGAGTTTTAGAAATGCTCCACTTCAGCCATCACAGTTTACATAATTTTGTCTATATTGCAACACAGGAGATAAGATTACCTTGCTGCCTATAAACAGTAATAATCATATATCATATAAAGATGGTAAGATCAATTTACCATTAGCAGTCCTAATGCTGAGCCTAGTGTGTTAACTTTATCATTTTACCTCAACTTGGCCATATTTTCGTAACATCTTGTAAGGCCAGCGGTAGATGATGTCACAGGTGTTGTAGTCAAGCAGCAGCAAAGCGTCATCTTCAGGTGAGATCAGATAGTCCCCAGTTAACTTACACCTCTGAGATGCCTCTGTACTGCGCACAGTCACTAGGTGGACATTTAGTGGTTGAGTCGTATCTTAAAAATAAAAGAGTATTTAAGTCCATTATAAAGAAGTGCTGGAGGTTTTTCAAAATACAAAAAAACAAAAAAAACAGATCTTTATAACACACTACCAGCACTTTCCCATGATGCATACAAGTCGTTGTCCTCCATGATCAGGCCATTTCCTCTATCGAAAGCCCCTTTGTCTGCATCTTCAGGATCCTTCTGTAAACACAGTGGCATTGTCAACATAAGCTGGAGGGTACAGCACCCTCTTATCACTCTTTTATGACTCTGAGAAGTATAAGACATTTAGAGAAGTGGCTGTCATTACAAGCAACTGCATGAACTTCCTCATTGTGCTATCTTTGTTTGTAGGTACACCTCATTATTCTCGTTTCCCTGGTAAAAATAAAAAGTCGTTACCTGGAAAGCAAGAAGACAGAGTGCACTTATCCAGTCATGGGTTGTTGGAGAGGCCAGGGTGTAAATCTCTGATGTGGTGTTTAAGTAAAAAGCTTCACAATCTGTAGGACAAGATTCTTTAGGGGCTGATGTGACACTGAGGCAGTCACTTAGGCGCACAACCTTTCTGGCTTTCTTATTGTCATACATAGCAGCAGTGTTGTTGTCTACAACAGTGTACAGCTCCAACCGGCCAACTCCTGTGGAGCTTGGCTTGTAGAGAGCCATCCATATTTTCCGCCAACTTTTCTGTTAAAAAGAATGAAAGATATGCTAGAAAGTGTATGATTGTTGAATAAATTTTACATTAATACAGATGAGAGAATTACTGTTATTCTTGTAGTCATATTTGTCAAGACTTAAAATTTAACTGTCACAAGAGGCATACTACTGTGTGTTTTAAAATATAAAATTATATTAAAAAAACACACCCACACACAGGCGCGGGCACACACACACACAGACATACACACACACACACACAGAAAAACAGATCATATGTAACAGAATTAATGCCAGTCTAGTTCACAGTAATTGTTTTTTAAAAAAAAAGGCTGAAGTATCACCTATAATTTCTAATATATTTTACATTGTGGAAGTATTTTAAAAATATTAAGACAGCACTTTGATCATTAAATAAATACTACATTAATGCAGATTAGAGAGATAAATTGTTATTTTTGCAATCGGATTTATGACTTTAAACTGACCCATCACAAGAGACATACTGCTATTGGTTTTTTGATTACATAATAAAAAATAAAAATACACACACATTCACACAGTTTAGTTCTGATGTTTAGCCTACAATTTTGAATAGAGTAGCATATATTTTACTTACTTTTCCAAACTTTACAGCTTGCAAGTAGAGTAGCCCCTCTTTGAACACGACATCCATATCTGTTCAGCTGTTTTTCACTTGTACAACTGAGAATTTGTGGTGTACACAAAGCGATACCAGGGTTAAAATTAAAAGTTTAGTTCCTACAACATTCTCTCAAAGTTTCCTTTACGTCAGCAAGTTTCACATTGTTGAGTTTGAGTTGCCTACCAGCCAAACTTTGAAAATGATAAACAGCATAGTTAAGTGTCCACTGAAACTTCCTTTTGCATTATATGTAATGGTTTTGCAACTTCCTTTAAAGCCACAATGCACCACACCTTTCAAGATGAAAAACTAACAATCATTTATTTACAACATGCGTCTAAATTTTATAACAAACAAACAGAGTTTGTTGATAGGTACAAAAAAATAACTTCCTGTGTCTTGTAATATGAAATTTAACTGTACACTATTTTTAGAAATATTCTCCAATTTCGGTTCCTTTTATAAAAGAAAGCTCTTTAAAAGTCCATTGAGCTGTGGGCCAAGTAGTCCTTGCGGCCAATGTTGGTGACCTGCTTGGTCTGCATAGCCTCCAGTTTGGGACAGTCAGTGATACGATGGCCCAGACCACCACAGAATGTACAGCCTCTTTCGCCTGAAAACACAAATAAAAGACTTAATAAGAAAGAGAAAACAAAACAATAAATAAAAACAGATAAAGAACATACCTCCAATGTCCAACATAGTCTCGTCACCCATCTGTAGCACCTGAAGGACTGGAGGAACCTTCTGTTTGGCTTCAACCAGCAGCGCTTTCAGGTCCATCAGCACAGACTCATCTATAAAATGTTACATTCAGTTAACACAAATGTAGACAACAGACAGACAAAATAGAAATGTACTTTTCACACAGAGACAGCTCTTTTTGATTCATAATACAATTAATAGGTTTAGCATTTAGCATTTAAAAAGATACAGTATGTAACTTTCTGGAGGTGACATGTCACCTGCATGAATCCATGGAAATAGAAAGTTAAGATCAGCAAATATAATAAAATGGTTTATTTACCACAGCCTTTATTGATGAACGTTGTAGCAATACCAGTTTTTCCTGAGCGACCCGTTCTTCCAATTCTATGAACTATATAAGACAGGTGGATTAATAAACTAATAAAATAACAAAATCTATAGATCACACTGAAACAAACATTTACCATAGTTTTCAATCTCCTCGGGCATGTCATAGTTTACTACATGTTGTATAGCAGGGAAATCCAAACCCTTGGAGGCAACATCTGTAGCAACCAACACGTCTTTTTTCCCTTCTTTAAATGCTTCTATGGCTTTTGTTCTTTCCTCTTGGTCTGCAACAAAATAAAGCATCTGAATGTAATTTAACAACACAGGGAAAGAACAGCTAAAATTGAATAGAAACATCAGACTTTACCTTTGCCTCCATGAATGGCCACAGCCTCTACACCTTTCAGCAAAAGATACTCATGAATAGCATCAACATCAGCCTTTTTCTCAGCAAATATCAAAACCTGTGAACATACAGAGAACATTACGTTGTTATTACATTCACTAGGTAATCAAACATTTTATTATGTTTGAGTGCCACAACATAATACATACAGGTGGTGGCGTTTTCTGTAGACACTCCAGTAAGTACACCATCTTGGCCTCCTCTTTGACATATTCCACTTCCTAGATACACATAACAAAATATCTTATAGAGAAAAACCTTACACAAATAATTGCTAAATAAACAATAAGGCAGACAAGGCAGCACCTGAATGACATCCAAGCTGGCGGCACCTGCCCGGCCCACATTAATAGTTATTGGTTTGACAAGTGCACTCTTGGCGAAGTTTTGTATCTTCTTTGGCATAGTAGCACTAAAAAGGAGGGTTTGCCTTTGTCCCTTAGTTTGTGTAAAAATGATAATTAAAAATATGGAATTCAAAACATTGCATTAAAAACAAATGTTTTAATCCAGTAAGATGTTTATTCACTTACCTAGACTATATGTAATGACACATTTACACACTCACCTTGAAATAGGAGAAAATGGTTCGAATGTCCTCCTCGAAGCCCATGTCAATCATCCTATCAGCCTCATCCAGAGCCAGGTAGCGGCATATATCCAAACTGACCATCTTCTTCTGCAGTAAGTCCATGAGTCTACCAGGAGTTGCCACCATCATATGGACACCACTGTATTCACAAAGAAACAGACAGCTTTAGAAACATCTTTTCAACCATTGTAAGTGCAAATTCCAATGTGACTTAACTGTTTTATTACTTCCATCTGTTCCTTAACAGACATGCCGCCAATACAGAGGGCAGTGCGCATTGGTGGAGCGCCTTCTTCTTCTAACAGTTTGCAGTAATATTCAATAATGCCATGTGTTTGTCTTGCCAACTCCCTCTAGAATAAGAAAAGAGTACAACTGGACATATTATAATCTGTGGAAAAGCACAAGAAGTGAAGATAATTACTGGAATGGATTTGTTTTACTGATGGACAGATGATAAGGCCATAAGGTCCTTCACGTTTAAAGAAAGGTAGTCGTTTTTCCTGCTCCAAGGCAAACATGATAATCGGCAGAGTGAAGACCAATGTCTTTCCAGAACCGGTAAAAGCAATGCCAATCATATCCCGTCCAGAAAGACTGAAGCAGAACAAATGACCAGTCAAGAGGTAAATTATTTAAGAATATTGTGTGTGTGTAAGTCATAATGATCATCATAATTAATGCTTCTACTTACACAGTGGGAATTCCTTGTATCTGAATGGGGGTTGGATGTATAATGCCTTTCTTTTTCAAGCCTTTAAGTATTGCTGCACACAAAAACAAAATAAAAACAGAAAGTCTTGTCTATGTATTTTTCTCCAGAGAACCTGCAAATAAAAAATACCTGGTGGAAATTTCATTTCCCTGAAACTTTTGATTGGAGGTGGAATGCCATCACCATCAACTAGAATGTGAAATTTTCTTCTAACTCGCTCATGTCTTGTTTCTGGCATGTTCAAGATATAACGGGGAGCAGTCCAGCTGTAAAGATGGTTGTGGAGAGTGAGTACACAATGAAAATATAAAAGGGCACACTATATGTTGGACGAGTTGAATGAGTTCAGCATACCTGGTTTTAATAGGGTCATCATATATGATACCTTTGGCCATTTCTTTCACAGACATTAAAGCTACAAAAAAGACAAAACAGTGAATGTGAATGGCTTTACAACATAACAAACAATATCTATATTTTGCCATTTAGTAATTGACAAGTAATACCTCTGCCCTCTGCAACACTTTCCAGAATCTTTTCCTCCTCTTTGAGTTGTTTTTCTTTGGCAGACTCCTTACGAGCTGTAAAATTGAAACGTTAGATAGATACTACATGCACAGACAGAGGGTTTGGGAAAGCAGTAATTGAGCACCTTCAGCCTTTTCCTTAAGGACTTGGTGCTGGTCCAAAAGACTGACATTGGAGCGTGGACCAAGTCCCTCTTCTTCATCTCTTTGTTCCTCGCCACTTTCTTTCTGCTCCTCATCCACTACCTTCCCTCTAATACGCTGCAATTTTTGGAGCTGGGAACAAATAATTACACATGAATACATACGATTCACTCATAATGTGTATTAAATATGTTCTGACAACACACCATTTGTTGTTTTCGGATTTTGACAGGGACATATGGGACGTAGTCATCATCCTCTGATCCGTCAGAGCCCCTCTCCTCTTCTCCAATGGGCCGCTGTAGAATACAAGGGTTGTAAATAAGCACTTTCATGACCATTAATTTAATTTTTACTTCCACAACATTATTACACATCTAAATCTAGTTTTGTTTACTAGGATAAATCATCGTAAGATAACCAAGCTAAACATGATCGAATTTGCTAAGCTAAGTATAGCTAGCGTCGGACAAATAAACAAGTAGCAAACACACAAGATTGTCTCACCTTTTGAAGACGAGTCTCTGCCTCCATTTTTTTTTTTTTTTTAATTCAACGGGAACCTGTACCTTGATATAGTAGATGAAATGCGTTTAATTTAACATAGAGCAGACACACACATGTTTACACAACAAAGTCAGGCTTGGAGAAACTACGGAGAGTCAAAAGGATCAAATCTTTGCAAAAGACATAGCGCCCCGTACTGTTACGAGTGTGTAATTACTACTGTATAAGAAGGTCGGTTCGGTGTTTGAGCCAGACTGTATAGACCTCATACAGTCTGTGTTTGACAGGCACATTAGATCTACCTTGCACGTGTGATTACGTAATTAACATTACGTTAGAATGTTTTTTTTTTTTTCCAGACAAAACGCTACCAAATACAAATCAAACCATACATTTATGACATCTATACCCTAGATTTAAAGAGCCGTTATTGCCACAGCACGGTCTGGAAATAATGCTCATGAAGGTTTTATACAATAAATAAGCAATAGGAGGATCATCAAGGAAGGCTCAAGGATAAGGTTTCTATAAAACTGTGTAGGTGTCCTGATTTATTTTCTTTTATGTTGCAGATAAGACTTTGTTCCTTGAAACCCCATTTTAAAATATTAAAAATACATATTACAATTGAACGGCTTCTTATTTTACTAGTAAATGATTTTAAAAAAAATTAAAAAAAACAAACGTGTAATTACAAATATTCTACAATTCAATCTTTTCAAACTTGGCCAATGCTCAGATTGAAATTAGTATAAAAAAACATTTTATTGTCTACTCAAGACAAATCAAATGGGCAGAAAGTACCAATGCACAATGTATTGAATAATGAACAATATAATTAAAGCACCAAACCTTGCTGATTGGAATTCATAAGTTTAACAATTCTAACATGTTGTGATAAAAAACATTTTATTTCATGTAAGTTATTTGTTTACATACTACATACGTAAGCACATGGATGCAGAGGATTTAACAGACGTTCCTTTTTGCATCTAACAGTGAACATTGCAAGTAATAGCAAAGGATTACAGTCGGCCATCATCTCTGCGGCCTGTCTCAGTTTGTGAACAGTTTCTGATGTGAACAGTTTCTGATGTTGAACCGGGGTGCCGTGGCGTAGTTAAAAACAGAAGAAACCAGGGAATGAGAGAAGGCATCAGGCCAAACAGCACTGTCCCGAGAGTTTGTGGCGTCGTACAGTGGTCGTCTGGCACTTGTACAAATTATTGAGCTGCATTTGAAGGGACCTTTTTCAGGCTGAAGTTGGACCAATTCACTGCTACTTTCTGTCGAGTTTGTTTAGCAGAATCAAGGCAAAACCTAGAAGCAAAAGACATGGACATTTAGACATTTTTTTTGTGGAATTTAATAGTCCTTTTATCCTGGGATATACTGTATGTAATGTCCAACAACAGCAAACAGCAAAGTACACAGAGATGCATGTCACTATTGCTGAAAATGTAATACGCACTAAGAATCAGAAAACTTAGCAATATAACAAGTATTTTACATTCTAAAATCAGTTGGTTTATTGGTTTATTATTTATTATCCACTAGAAAGCTCTGCATTGCTTTGTTAATTCACCTACCATTTTTCTTTTTCTTTTTTCAAATTGTAACATTAAAAAAACTAAACAAAAAACTTGACAAAAATAAAAAGCCAAAACATTCACTTACCTTTTGAAGTATTCCACTTCTCTGTCAATTTCATCCATTTCAGTTGGGTCCACATCTTTAGGCAGAAATACATCATCTACAAAAATTAAAAAGATAAAACATAAAGTTTGGTATTTCAATCAACACCAATGTGTTTTCTACAGTAAAACTATTCATACCAATTGCAGTGCTGGATTTTTCACCTTTGTTCTTGTTCTTTTTATTTTTACCCTTCGCCTGTGGTTGCTGTTGACCATTTGCTTGAATATTGGAATGGGCTTTGCTCTCCATGGTCTGTTCAGGCCTACCCGTTTCTGTATCTCCTTTTCCCTTTTGTACATTGGACATACCACCGTGTGTTCCATTTGTCGAATTTCTGGGTGGTTTGTTCTCCTCAGTTTTCTTAGGCCCGTTTCTCTGGTTGTCTGTAGAGTGCTGGAGATGTTTGCTTACATTTTTTGAGCCATTGGACACAACTTCAGCTCCTTTTGATTCATGGGGTTTATACGTTTCATTTGAAGAGACAACTTTGGTTGTTTTAGTAGAATTCTGTTCTGACACGTGTTGATCCTGTTTTTGCTGCTTTTTATTTTTCTTTGACTTTGGGCCACCATTATTGGGTGTAATATTCTTAAGATCAAGTGCATCCTCCTTTGCTCTAGTCATGGCTTGGGCTGGCAACTCATGAGAGTTTTCCAATCCAGTTGAAGTGCATTTTTCAGGGGAGCGAACCCTTATGAGCTTGGAGAGAGTAGGGGTAGTGTGCAACCTCTGGATATCCTTGCTACCAGCACTAGCAGTGACACTGGGAGTTGTGGTGGCAGTATTGGACGATGATACAGCAGATCCACCCTCCTCCCAGCCGTTTACCAGGTCCAAGTGACTTTTGAAGGATCCCAGGGAAAGGGGCGCTAGGTCCAAGTCAATCTGCTGCAGGTCCGATGATCCATTCAAATGGGAGAGTAAATGGTTGCTCTCCAGTGTTGCTGCCTTTTTAGGGAAGTCATTCACATCCAAGTTGAGATCATACATGCTAAAAGAAGCCCGAATTGAGTCTTTGATCGTATTCTTAATTTCTTCAAGTCGACTAGTGAGAAAACTGTTGACGCGCTCAAGTTCCAGCTGTGGCCAGTCAAGCAGCCGGCCGCCATCAGAGCCATCAGCAATATGCTCTTCCACAGGCTCAGATGAATTGGACTGAGGGTCACTGCCAGCAGCACCCACGTTACCCTGCTGGGCTTTTTCCTACAAAAAAAAACAAAACTCATACAGTTGTAGCTTATACGCATAAGACCAGTAAAATAAATTTAAAACATAGTACTGCTGCTGAAACTAGTCTAGATCTACCTTTTTCTTCTGTTTGTGCCGTGCCCGTTTGGCTGCCTTGGCACTGTTGACGGGTTTGGGCTCAGAGCTGTTTATAAAGTCAAGTAGCTCATCGACGTCCCGGTTATCTATGGCACCAGTCGCTGTCAGTTCAGAATCTTGACGTTGAGGAAGCTCCTCTTTACGCCGCGTCAGACGTGAACGGAGTTTCTCTCGGATTTCTGCATAGTTACGACTCGTTGGTGCAGCAGGAGGCTTTAGAAAAAGAAATATATGGACAACTCAAATCACTCAACAGGACATTTATAAATATGAGATAATACCAATAGGATGTTATTAGTACCGCATTGTGTCCGAAAAACTCGCAGTAGCAGCAATCACAGTACTTTCCATCTTTCTGGTTAGTGGAAGAAGATGCACAAGAGCTCCTCTCAGAGCTGCTGTCCTCATCCTCCCCCTCCTCCAATTCAGATGATGGATAACACAATGTCCCATTAGTCAATTTATGCCCCTTACATGCCTGGTCCCTGAGAAAAGGCAGAACAATTTTATTAATGGTTGATACACAAGTTACATTTGTCCTTCATTCATTGTTGATTTACTAACCTGCATGGCCCAGCTGTTAGATGGCCCACATTAGATGCAGCTACTGTTCCCCCACTATGTCCATTACAAGCATGAGTACAACCTAGCATCGCTGACCCATGTTTGCCATGTTGTGTGTTCATAGCAGGAATGTGGGAGTTCTTGCATGGGCTTGGTTTATGAACTGCTGTTGGGCTATCTGGACTAGGTGAATTAAGTTTTGCTGGAGGCCCATGAAGATTTGGTACTAATGGTGAGAACGGTGCATGCGTTCCTACACCAGTGCCAGAGGTGGAGGTTACATGGCCATGTTGCCCAGACGTCTGCTTTGAAGCCAGAAGTGACGAGTGCTGCGATGACAAGCCTGTAGGACTATTAGGAGGAACTGACAAGTCTGTATGTTGGTGGTGGTCACTGGAGTGGAAGGCTTCACCTAGAGAAAAAAAAAAAAACAGCCAAAATGAGAGTAACTAACAGACAAAACACTGGAGTAATAATCAGTATACACATATTGTATATATAACACTTAATTCTCAAAAGCCATCTCAGGGTGCAGCACATGTATTCAATAGTCTGCTGTACAGTGACTAACAAATTCTTTGCAGCAATATAATGCTGAGATTTTCACCACGTATCCAGAATCTAAAGCCTTAAATAAGGAAAAGTGAAACAAAAGCACATGATGATAGCATGAAACAGTGCACTCCACTGGCATCTGAGGAGGCACATGGACTCACTCTCCCTGTGGGAAAACATCCAACCCACCCGCACTCAGCCTAGGGCCTTGGAAGAATTACCTCTGGGTGGGAAAAGTGGGTGCAACTGTGTACAAATAACTTCCATATTTGATGAGGCTGATCGTGCATGTTTGTAAAGGGCTAACTTGGTAAGCATTTTCATGCTTACCTGGTGGGGTTGGTCGTCGGCACATGGTCTTGAAGTGCTTGGGAGTGGTTTTACAATGGTCTGCTGAGGTAGACAAAGAGTTCCCAGCAGAGGACCCACTGGAATTCTGGGACGAAGGATGACTGTAGGGGCAAACTTTGGTCCCTGACACTTTAGCGGATTTCCCAGGTGCTTCATGTAAACCTCTTTTTTCATGACATGAAGATCCCGTTGTTACTCCTGGTCCTGACAGGACAAAATTGTAAACCAAATACATAAATTATCAACTAAATTAAAATTAGCAATTGAATAATAATTGAATTTCAAAAATAAAAGTCATGATTTATGCACTTATAAAATCTCTATATTTGTTTTTTTTTTTTTTTTTTCCCAAAGGCTTTACATCACACCGTACCCAATTAATAGCTACATAAATGACTTAGTGGTCAATTAATCTTAACCAATTTTCAACAATAACCCATCACCCATTATACAGTTCTACCACAAACCTTGTTGGGAGTGTTGAGAATTGTTGTGGTTGCAAAGATCCCCTCCATTGCTATGAGTAGAGTTCCAAAGTCCTGACAGTTTATGGGCTGACAGAAAGGAACTGGGGTCCCAATCCACCGTACTTTGCTCTGTGTAACCGTTTCCACAGCTCTGGGACTTGCATGAAGACGAGTGAGACAATGGCACCTGTTCACACAAACATAACCATTAAATCATTAAAAAGATCATACAAAGTGTTAAAAGGTACACTATGTAACTTTTCTCAATGGAAATGATATTGCTCTGCCTTGAATCTTCTTGAGTGTGGTATTAAAAGTATCCATCTCCCTGGAGACAACCAGTTAGTGTCACAGGAACAGGTTACAAGTCAGACCAGTGTAGAGGCAACCCTTAACACTCACAGCAGATTGCATATTGTTCAAGGCAAGTTTGAGCAATAAAAACATCAATTAATTGCAGTCAATTAAATGCTGCTGAAAAAATGCCAGATATAAAGTTTAATGTAATTCTGTGGGAAACTCCAGGCAGAGCCTTAACATCTCCTACCAGAAAATTACAAAGTGTACCTTTAAATAACAAGCATTTTGTTTATTTACAGATGCAGGCTGCTCCTGAGTGCTCCGCCTCTCTTCCTCTTCAACACTTTTGCAGCAACTCTGACAGATCCACAGAGGCACCTCTCCCAACAGGGACTGAGACAGCGAGGGCACGGTATCAGCAAGCTTTCGCCCTGACGCTTCGCGTAATAACGCCTGGGAGAGGGCAGGAACAGCATCAGCCAGCTTTGTCCCATGACCCCCAGGAAGTCCGTTAACAGAGGCTGCACCCCAATCTTTGAACTCCCGGTGACACAGAAGGCAACAGGTATGCATCGGCTGGTCAAAGGAAAAAAAAATACATACAAAACTACATGAAAAACTGATATACTTTTACAACAATCCAATCTGCAAGTGGCAATGATACGGAGCAGCTGAAAAGCATAGCAATGCTTAAGAACATATCTTTAAACACATACTGTATTTCACAGATTTTATCTGCAAAGACTGAGCGTTTCAGCACTACATGCTTTTATCACATATAAAATGAGGATGACATATTGCAGTTAGAACATTACAAAAGTAAAAAATAAAGAAAACCTAAAAATGATTGCTGCATATTGATTTTTAAGTGGTCTAATTAAGTTTCTGCAGTTCATCTGTGACATTTTCATTTAAGGCAAAAGCACTACACAAAAGCAATACATTGAACCAAGACATTGCCTTAATTTCTCAGATGTAATATATAAACCTAAGTGATGTTGTACGTCAGAACACAAGCCTCACGTTAGCTGGTTACCAAAGTGACTTAAGTTCAGATTGCTCTTCAAACTTTCACCTAACATTAACAGTAATGTTAGCTACACTTCATGATCCTTAGTAGGATGTTTGCACAGTAATCTTAGCTGCACTTGAAATGTATGCAATTCAGGACTGACGGTTGAACGATCGTATGCTTCAACCGTTTTCCATGCTAAGCTAGGTAATAATGGGATAGCTACTATACAATAACACTAACGACAGCATCCGTTGTAACGTAAACCCGCTGACTGTATATGTAAACCCAACAAGGTGAAATTTACTTTTTAACAATAGGTTACAACTGTAATCGAGTCGGAATAGATCGCAGTATTAATTTACTGTACAGTCCAACTTGAGTGAAATAAGCAATAAGCACGTTTACTACACGCCAGTCAGTGGTAAGGGATATCCCCGGCTAGCGCGATCGCTAAACCTACCAGAATATAAACCCAGTGCTAAATGTAGCTAACTAAACGTAAACACGACACTTTGTGCAGGTAAATACAATGTTACTGTCTCGATGAAAAAGGCAGTGATGCTAGCTTTTGTGCCATAGATCTACCAACAGAAATTGTGTCTGCTAAGTTATAGGCATCATTTGATTGATAGTGAAACAAAAATACTTAAAATCTATATGTTATTGCGAGCCGTAATGCTCTAATATCTTTCAGACAACCTTTATTGATGTACAGTACCGAATCAGCTTTTTATTCGCGAAATATTGAAATGTTAGTGGTGTTTGGTTAGCAATATGCTAGTGATAAGCCAGCTCGTCTACGGTGCGGTTCGCTCGCTGCTAGCTACCTGGTTCGCCCTGGTAGTAGCCAGCCTATCCAGCCCTGCATCTCCACCGCCACCGCCAGCTGCATCGCCGGGAGAGACTGTGCTCTTCGATACGGTCTGCTTTCCAGGGACGATCTCCTTCTGAGTAACCCCCTGCTGCTTGCTTTTCTTCCTTGCCATTACGGTGTTGTTTAGAAAAGGCTTTAGCGAAGTTTGCACCAGTTTAAATTATTTTAAAAACACACTTTCGTTTCTTCTCGGACCTCAAAATGTTCTCTATCTCCTCCAGTCAAGACAACAGTCAATATGGCGGAGGACTGGCACGTTCAGGAGTTCATAGGTTAAAGATAGTACTGGCAAAGCGGCTTCACTCCTCTATGCACTGCAACACTGCAGCAGCTCAAGGGCAACGAGGCACCATAGCGCCATGTTTAGTTAGGGCAATATTAGAATCGGCTTTCAAAGCGCAAATCAAGAAGAGCAAATAGAAACAAGATTTTATGTGAATAGGTTCTGAGTTTGTTTAATGTTAACAAGATAATGTTTGAAAAAAAAAAGCATTATATTTTTCCTCAACACAAAGTCAAATTATATTCAGCTGAACTGAAGTGTGCCTTCGCTTCATAAACAGTTTATAAAATTCATCAGTTGAAGAAAACATACAATTATTATGGGCACTTTTCCCACATATTATTCTTCTAAATTTAAGGCTCTGTGGTGGGAGGAGCGCTGAGAGGGTGAGGCAACGACGTACATCAGATGCTTTCACGGATGACTTAGGAAATCATTTTTGAATGATTAGAAATGGAAATCTAGTAGTCGTGGAAGTAGTCTGTACTCCTGGACAAGTGAACTTTTTTCGACTTTTCTTATAAACAAAACAACGTTTTGATGCATGTTCTGACAACAATAACGTGCAAATCTGCCAACATTGTTTTCGTAACAGTTCATAAAAATAATGTCCAAAATAATTAAGTTGTATTTTTTGTATAGTATACCAATATTGCACTTTTAGATGTACAGTGCTTGTTCAGTGACAGAGGCTGCAGGAAATTTGTGTGGTATATAGCATTTTTCTTATTATTAAAAATAATGGCAAACAAAAAATAAATAAATAAACGGTGCAACAATACAAATGTATACTTTTAGTAAAAGATGAATCAAAAACACAAACATTGTTTCTTATCTTTACAAAATGTATAGCAGTTGTTTGTGGTGCACTTGAACGCATCATCAGTGTTGGGGTTCAGAGCACCGAAGACGTAGGCTTGCACAGACTAGAGAGAGAGAAGGCTCGATCTACTTAAGGCTATTGACACAACAGAGGGTTGTTGATCTAGCTGCTTCTAGCTTTATTTTATCAAATAAACATGGAAGGGAACGTTTGCAACATCCAGGTGCTTCTCCGGGCTGCAGAGTTTTTGGAGAGAAGAGAGAGGGGTGAGTGTTTATGGAAATGGTCAGACTATTAGGAGAGGAAGTTGGTTATTGTTAAGCAACAAAATGCACAATGAAAGACATGTAATAGACGTATTATTTACGGAATATTTGCACTATTGATTCACATGTACATTGCTTTACATAAACATCTTATATCAAGTATTTTATATGCGATTTTCCCGATTTGACTCAGTGACCTACATATCGGCCGCATCATTGTACTCAAAGGCGCCAATCTGACACAATTTGAAAACGAAGTGAGCGGCACTTGTGAATCTGAGCGAGTACGTCGCGCCTACAGACTGCACAGTTTAGCTTTTCTTTTCTTTGCAGTAGTTTGCCTGTTTAACATTTCATTCTCGGCTCCTAGAAAACATTTTACACTCTAAATGGATTGTTTTGAGATGGCGCCAACAAAACACTCAGCTGATCGACTGTTGTTTGGAGTGACGTTTTCTTACAGCTAAACGTCATGCCTAAGGTTTCGATTTATAAATTGAAAAACAAAAGTATTTCTTTTGTATTCTGCACGTCATTACATAATAAAAAAGCTGCTATTACTGTGTAACACATCAATAATATCCTGGCTATTGTTCTTTCCTGCAGAGGCAGAACATGGGTATGCTTCAGTCCTGCCTGTCAGCCCCGGTCTCTCTGATAAGAGAAGCAAACAGAAGAGCAAAAAGATAGCTGCTGGTGGCAATAGGTGTGTTTATTATATGTTAGCTTGGCTACGGCCTGGAGGGTGCGGTCTTAAAGTTTCACTGAAAGCATCAGTCTCACCTGTATTAACAATGTCTTATTATATCTACAGGTCTGTCCACAATGAGCTAGAAAAGAACAGGTATTAATTACAGTTACAACTTTTTATTTTGGAATTTTAAGAGAAGGCTTGCAAAAATAAATACATGTTTTATTTCCTCTTGTAGACGGGCTCAGCTGAGATATTTCTTAGAGCAGCTAAAAAAGCAAGTTCCCTTGTCCACTGACTCGATGAGGAATACAACCCTAAACCTACTGAGGCGGGCCCAGCTCCATATAAGGGTAAATATAAAGTGGAGACTTCACTATTTCCACACCAGACTAATGGAATATGTCCTATACATATTCTTCATTTGTATTCATCTGGATATGGCTTTTGCAGAAGTTGCAGGAGCAGGATGAGCGTGCAGAGCAGTTGAAGGGCCGTCTGCGCTGGGAGCAGAGGGAGCTGAGGATTCGACTGGAGCAGCTTCAGAGAACTGAGCGGATGCGGAACAATAGTCAGGGCTCCACTATGTCCTCTGAGAGGTCAGACTCTGACAGAGGTGCGTTCTGCCACACTATCACTTAACATTTTGTGTTATGTTTTATCTTGAAGACAATTCCAAACCTATATCTTGTTTTTAATTAGTAATTGATTTAGCAACTGTGCTTATTTT
>NW_026571380.1:0-16000 GCF_026225935.1 Boleophthalmus pectinirostris | reverse complement strand
CCCTAAAGTTAGCACTAAACTTTCCAATCTTTAATTAAGATTTTGACAAAATGTACAGGATTTTTTATGCAATTCCAGTCCTGATTTGATGAAGTTTAACCTCTAGAAAATCTGAGAAAATGTGAATGATTAAGGAATGTTTTCAGTGATATCTAGTTTACTCAAATACTAAATAAGATATTCAAAACCACTCTATATTTTTTTCCTGTTTAATATGCCAACAAAAAAGCAAAAAAAAAATAAATAAAAAATCCTGGCTCCATCTGAGATTCATATGTCCCACAAGGTTGTTTTTAGACATTGGGGGAGGATTTTAGATTATGTGAGCACCATAGACTCCTGTATTAATGGGAAACACTGTTTGCTTTAGTCTTTGTTTAAAGTCTAGTTTCTGTGTAACAGTTAAAGGAACCTCTGTATGTCACATCTGCTGTCCAGAGTAAAACTCAAGTAACAAAAGTAGGAGTAAATAAAAAAGGACAGTTGTAAAGTCAGGTGGTCTTGGCTGGACAGGTGACGGCCTCACAGCAAGAAAGTCTCAGGTTCAACTTCCCAACATGTAATTATGCTGCCTTCATGTGTTAAAGGAATTATGGTAAATATGACTTGCCCTGAGGGAAATTGCAAATGAACGGCCTTGGTGCCCGAGTTTCACAGATGAAAATAACCTTCGGTGGACAACAGTGAATGAAGAAAATTTGCCTGTATAATTATGTTTCAGTAACAAGTTCAATGCACGTTTAGCCCCACTAAAGTCATTCTCACACACACAATGCCACACGGCTCTTCTCCAGATATTCCACTGCTGACCAGTTTGTGTGAACGTGTGTCCCAACTGTGTCCTCTCCAGACATGAGGTTGGAGTTTTGATGCGTTCTCTTCTTGCTGTAGCAGATGAATTAGCAAGTCTAAAACTGTTTGACCCAAGTAACAAGTCAGAATAAACTCTGGGTTCACCAGGTTTCACTTCACTACGACAACGAAAGCACTTGAACACAACACACTCGTAATTTACATTTTACAAGTGGAAAGGATCATCTTCCCCACACCACATGAAGGCAGCATAAGACTTATTTACACCTCCAGAGCTGCTTAAACAATATATCTAAACTGGGGTAAGACACATTTTCAATCAATCAATCAATCAATCAAACTTTATTTATAAAGCGCTTTCATACAAAAATGTAACACAAAGTGCTTTACAGTGATTAAAAACAATCCAACATTTCCTTCCGTATTTCCTTTTGCTCAAATACAGGGGAGAAAATCAGATCCAGACCCTTTAAATCAGGGGTGGGCAAACTTTTTGGCTCGGGGGCCACATAGGGTTCTAAAATTTGACTGAAGGCCCGGACAAAAGACGGAACATGACGTGTTCAGAGCCCGGCTCCATTGCACTCATATTTACTCTCATGTAGGACGCGCTGCCACGTTTAGACATGCAAGTTCCAGAACTCATGAAAAGTGAAATGTTGTCTGCCCCACTGTACAACAAAGGCAAACATGTGTCCTAAACACTTAGACTGAGCGAGTAGACGTCATATTGACCATGCTAACACGCAGCCTAATCAAACCTTCAAGACTTACTGTTAAGGTTAATATGGAATTAATGATTTTGTTTAAATTGAACGAGGAAACAGTGCAGCCTTATGTAACCCTCTTGTTACAGTCGGAATATAAATTTAACCCCAAATTCCACTCCAACTGTACTTCAAATAATTTGGACCAGAAGACTCGACTACTTACAGGAGCAGTGATGTGAATGAGACTCAGACAAAGGCTTAAAAGTTTTAAATGCCGGGCTTCTATTAAAGTATAAAATAAAATAAATTGTAAACAGGATTATCTCTTTTGGTACCAACACTTCTCATTGACAACTTTCTTTACAGTCACAGTAGTCAACAGTTCTTACCTGGGTGCACCCTTTCAAATTCACATTCAATTTAAGTTCAACAAAAATATCTGGTACAATTCAAGTTCGATGGACATTACATTCATCAAACAAATCAAACAACAAACCCTTTTGTGGAAGAATGACTCTACCCCACCCCAAGTTCACTTCCTGCATGTAGATATGTGTACAGTCCGCAAAAGTCCTTATGAATTTCAGGTAAGTTTTAACATCCAGTGTTCCAGGGAAATGTGTGCAAGGAAGGAGCAGCAAATGACAAGGCGTGGAAGGGTATGTTGCTGTGGGGCCTACCACACTGCACCGTGCAGTAGATGATCGACTCAACCAGTTTATCCAAGGGGGTGGCTCGCCATCAACGACGGGTCCGCCCCAACAAAAAAACCTGACCGATATCACAGTAGTGAAAAGGCTGGAGTTCAAAATGGCGCTTCCTCCTAGCCTCTCTCTCGTCTGTATTTGTTTTTTTTCAACTGCAGTTTTCTGCCAGTGTCTCATGAGCTCGGATTGGAAGAAAGGAGAAAGAGACATGGTGACTGGTGGCTGCGCGCGTGTGGGGCCATGGGGCGGGACAAGTGCACAGATAAGGACAGGTCGTTAGAGCTAAATGTCAATCACTTGGAAAAGTTAACTCTTTAAACACTGACAATTAATCTGTTCACAACAGAATCATGTAGCAGTCTGGAACTACTAACCATATACTGATTTGGGCTTTAGGCATGTTTTATTAAAGGCACTCAATAATTAAATATGGGCTACAGTCTGAGCGACTGCCAGGTCCTCAGGTCTGACCACGCCTACAGAAAGTAACAACAGTCTGATATCGACAACGTCACCACCACACCCGGGGACAGTTCTGAAGATGGCTCTGCAGCTAGCAGCCGAAACATGTCAACAAGTAAACACACTTTACTGCATTGTCTTATAAAAGAACCCAAAAAGTTGAGGTTTATTATTATTACAATTTCAGTTTCGCAGGCCGGGTAAAGGTTTAAAGGCTGCATATGGCCCCGGGCGTAGTTTTGTCCATCCTTGCTTTAAAGTAAAGTTCCACCTTTCTGTGTTTTCTGAAGGTCATGGCCAGCACAGGGATCCTCTTGGTGATCTTAGTGATGGTTTGGACGCTGGAGACACCATCACCACTCCACAGGTAACTGCTGCCTCACACCCCACAGACTCTATAAGAAGTGGACTAAGAGAGTGTGACGTCACCCACAGTGTTCGGCTCCAGTCAAATGAAGCTCACAGATGCTGGCAGTTACAGGGTGTGTTTGGAGCTGCCCACCATATTTAACAGATAAAATAAATAAATAAATAAAAACACTAAGATTATGTAGAGCAAATATTTTAAGACCAAAAATGACGAGGTTACAGAGAGGGGCGACAATATTCCAATGTAAGTCAATGGGAGCCAGGGTCAGGAGCCCGAAGTGCCCGCATGCAAACTTCCTAGTCAGAATGCGGTGGCTAGAGCGTTAGGTTTGTCCTTTTATATACAGTCTATGGTTCAGACCTGTAAGAACTTAAAGTGTTCTGTTATTTTCATTCGGTCTTGAGTTTCACTAGCCAGGCTGGAGCCACCTAGTGCCTCCACTCAATTTCATTTCTCTCCAGCGACTAGGTCAGGAATCAGAATACACTAGACCAGGGGTCTCAGACTCGCGGCCCGGGGGCCAACTGCGGCCCGCGGAAGGATTTTTTGCGGCCCTCCACTTGATTCCAAAGAATAATGTCAGTTGGCCCGCGTAGATGTACGCACAATCCCACCCCCCTACCGCGGGCCGCACTGACAGATGAAGCTGCAATCGTGCCCATGCAGATTCACAACAGATTATTAACGCAGT
Organism: Boleophthalmus pectinirostris; assembly: GCF_026225935.1. Lineage (NCBI taxonomy): Eukaryota > Metazoa > Chordata > Actinopteri > Gobiiformes > Gobiidae > Boleophthalmus > Boleophthalmus pectinirostris. The sequence goes on along the minus strand of NW_026571380.1, from coordinate 12,247 downwards.
TTACATCCCAAAACTCAATTTACAGCAGTTGTGAAGCAACGAGTCTAAGTGGATCTGTTAATACAAGTACACGTGCACATACGGCGTCACCGAAGAACCAAAACAAACCACATGGTGGTACGCGTGTGCGCACTTCACTTTACGCTCCCACAACCACAGCATAAGAGCGCAGAGGAGGCGCTGACACAATTCCCCTGTTCATAAGTATGGGACCTTTATTGGAGGGCTAATAAGAAAAAAAAACACTGACAGTCTTTTACCTGTTCAACACTCGGTGCGTAACTTGCTGGCAACCCGATGACCAAAGCTCCACCTGTGCGTCGCCGAAATCCACCGCACTCAGCGGCAAACACAGCTGTCCCATCAATATACAAGCCCACAAAACTTCAGTATCTATTCCAGAGGCTTGGCGACATTTAGCAAAAAAGTACGAGGCAAAAACAAGCGTCTTCCATCCAGTTTGACATACGAGAAGCAGATACACTCCAGTGTGTCCGCTTTCACACCGGCAAACGAACCAAAACTGGTCCGATTAACGAGCCTCTGTTTATCCCGGTAGAACAGCGATATCTCAGTAACCAATACTGATGTTCCCTGTTAATACCGCGGGCCGTCCTCATCTCAAATTATCACACAACTCATAAAACAGCAACGTAGAACTTTCTACAAACTCACCGCATCAGTTCTGAGTTCGGTTAACAGCAGAACCAACAGCGTTCAGCGTAGCGCAGCTCCTCAGACGGCGCTGGAGTCTGTCCTTGGTCTTCTGTCGTCCTACAAAGCTCGTTGGTTCAGATGGTCCGGAGGCTCTGTCCTCCATGTGCTGGTTCCAGACGGGCGAGCAAGACCAGTGCGCAATGACTGGTCTGAGCGGGTACGTTCCGCCGTCTGCGCGCTGGTTCCCTGTTCCGTGCTGGGAAAGTGAGAATGCTGTGTACTACCTACAGGTCTGTGCTGCTCCTGTCTCCGCGCTCAAGAACCGCGGCTGGTTCCGAGGGTGGCAAAGCATCCCGGAACCAGAACGTGAATCCAGTTTAGTTGTGTCCGCATTTGGTTCTTCCGGGAAAAACGCTTTTCACTCCCCGCTCCACGTCATCTGAGCGGACAGAACCGGAGCTGCTCCCGCTGGTTCGGGACTCCGGTTTGGATCNTGGTTCAATAGACAGATAGTCTATACAAAGTAACTCGAGGGGCCTACTTGTCTGTATGTTCATTAATGGAGCTGCCCTCTCGGGTTTACACTTGCGGCGAACACAGCGTTCACATGTGCTGATCATCTTTTCAACAGAAGCATACATCTTTGGCCAATAGAATCTGGCTCGGACTAAGTCAATGGTGCGATCAACTCCTAAATGCCCCATGTCATGGTGAAGGCTTTGGAGGGCTATTGGCCTTAGCTCCTCGGGGAGCACGAGTTGAAAGGAGAGATCCGAACCGGTTTGTCTTTTTCGGTAGAGCACACCATTTTGCAGTTCAAGGCGATTGAGTTCACGCAGCAACAGTGGAAGCTCGGGAAACTCTGCTTTTAGGCTGGGGGGTGGTGTCAGACCAGTTTCTAACTGAGTGATTACAGCATCGATGGCCAGGTCTGATCTTTGTTTTTGCCTGAGCTCATTCTCTGTGATGGAAGGAATGAGAGGGAAACCATCTAGCTGCTCTACCTCAAAGCTATCAGGGACAGCATCACCATGCAGGGCTAGAGACTCGACGAGGGCTAACCCAGGACAGGTAAGTTCACAGGTAAGTTGGTCTGTGGTGGTAACTGTGTGTCTGTCACAAATGGCTTGTATGACTTCCTTTGGGACAGTATCAGTGTCATCACTGCTTAGATGGGTGAGAGCAAACTGTTTGATTCTTTCCAGCTCCTTTTGTGATGTAAGATCATCTGCTGGAGCACTGTGAGGGCGACGGGACAGTGCATCCGCATCGACATTTTGCTTCCCGGCCCTGTATTGGAGTTGGAATGAGAAAGTGGACAGGGCTGAGAGCCACCTATAACTCGTTGCGTCCAGTTTTGCTGACGTCAAAATGTACGTTAACGGGTTACTATCCGTTACTACAGTGAAATCTGTTCCGTAAAGGTAGTCTGAGAATTTTTCAGTGACGGCCCACTTAAGGGCCAAGAACTCTAGTTTGTGGGCTGGATATTTCATTTCACTTTTTGACAGGCCTCTACTGGCAAAAGCTATAGCTCTTAACTGTCCATCCTGAAGCTGGTACAAAGCCGCACCAAGACCGACTGTGCTTGCGTCTGTATGGAGGATATACGGAAGTTTGGGATCTGCATATCCTAATACGGGTGCTGTGGTGAGTTTACAGATGATCTGTTCAAAAGCCTCTTGACATTTTTGAGTCCATCTCTGGCCAAATGGCTCTTTCGGATTGTGGTACTGAGAGCCTCCTTGTTTTGTGGGCTTTTTCTTCCCTTTTCGAAGTGGTGGATAACCAGCAGTCAAATCATTTAAGGGCCTTACGATGTTGGAGTATCCCTGAATGAATCGCCGGTAATACCCAGCAAAGCCCAAAAAGGACCTTAGTTCTTTAAGGTTGGTGGGGACAGGCCAGGTGGTAAGTGCTTTGATTTTTTCAGCGTCTGTTTCGACACCTCGCTCGGACACCACATGGCCGAGGTATCTGACTGAAGACTGAAAAAACTTACATTTCTCTGGTGCCAATTTTAATCCGAACTCCTTCAGTCGCAGCAGTACTCGCTTCAGGCGTTGCTCATGTTCCTCCAGAGATGATGAAAAAACGATTAAATCGTCAATAAAGACAAGGACTTCCTTTAAGTTCATTGAGCCCATACATCGCTCCATGAGCCTTTGGAACGTAGAAGGTGCGTTGGTAATCCCCTGGGGCATTCTGTTGAACTCCCAGAACCCCAGGGGGCACACGAATGCTGTTTTCTGCTTGTCCGACTCTGACATCTCTATTTGATAGTACCCTGACTTTAGGTCCAAGACCGAGAACCATTTCGATCCTGCAAGAGCTGAAAACGCCTCCTGAAGATTGGGCAGCGCATAAGCGTCCTTAATAGTTTGGAGATTGAGCTTTCTATAGTCGATGCAGAGACGAACTGACCCATCTTTTTTTCTGACTACTACAATCGGGGAAGCGAACGGGGATTCAGACTCCCGTATGACTCCTGCATCCAAAAGCTCCTGAAGGTGTTTTCTAACAGCCTCCACATCATGAGGGTGTATTGGTCGAGGTCTGAATTTGAACGGTGTCTCGTCACTGAGCTTTATTTGATGTTGCACTTTATCAGTGTGCCCAAAATCTAGTTCATGCTGCGAGAACACTTCAGGCATTGAATTCAGCATTGCTGTAACACGTTCTTTCCATTCTACAGGCAGCGGAGAGTCTGCAAAGTCAAAGTGAATCTTTTCTGAATGTGTGGCGTTTCTCAATTTGTCAAGGGAGTTTGGCATTTTCACTGTTTGCTCTTTGTTGAAGACTCGAGTTATGGCATTGACATCAGCCAACACACTGTCTGAGGGGACAACTATGTCATGGTCTGTCTCATTTTTTATGACGACTGGTAGTTTACAGGGCTGCTTAGCTGGCAAGTCAACAAGGCTGGTTAATACGAACAGGCCACTAGGCAAGGGAGAGGCTGATGGCTGTTCAATGATCACACATTTGTCAGTGAATGAGCTGGGAATGCACACTGAGGCCTCGAAAACTGTGGTCTTGCCTGCCTGCACTACAGTTTGACTGTCTTTCAGTTTTGCAAAGCCAAGACTACAGAAGTTAGAGGTTTTCTGTCGCGTTTCAAGGATTTTTAGAAGAACTCTGTAACCATAAGGAACAGGCTGAAAGTCTGGATTGGATTCATGGAAAGTGGCATACAGGGCATCTAGAGTGTTGGTGCCTACTAGCACCTGCTCTTGAGCAGCGGCTCGGAGAGGGGGAATGACTAAAGCCAAGGTGTTAACACTAATTTCTGAGCCAACAAAATCTTTTGGAAAGGTTATTGGGAGCTCAACATAACCTAAATAGGGAACTGCTTGGCCATTAGCGCCCTCTACATCAAGAATATCTCCCAACGAATGAATAGGTAAGTCTGAAAGATGTTGCTCATAGAATTTTTGGGGCACTGTTGTCACCTGGGACCCAGTATCTAAAAGACAGTTTGCCTCTCTGCCAGCAATAGTGACACTTGCAGTAGTTCTGGTGCCGACCAAGCCCTTTGGAAGATTGACAGACTGCGTGGTTGTCTGAGTTTCCTTTAAAGAAGCTTTACATGGTTTGGGACATGGTTTGTCTGCTACAGCCTCCACTTGTCCCGCAATGGAGGCTGGAGTCAGTTTAAATGGGGCTTACTGCTGGAGCCATTTGAAGATTCCCAATTAGCTTGTTTCTCTTTCAACTGTTTTTTCTTTGTGGCAACCAGGGACGGGTTTGGTTCATTTTCACATGCTGAAGCAATGTGACCATCCTCTCCACATTGAAAGCAATACCATGGTCGTGGCTTTACGTTTGTTTTATCAAAATTCTGTGTAGATGTGGTTCTCTTTTTTGCAGGTCGAGCCTCGATTTTGGCATTAGTTGTCTGGCATTTTGGCTTTTGTGACTTTGGTTGTTTCTGTTTCTCACTTTCTGCTTTCCAGCTGCTGAGCTGCTGCGCGCTCAGGTCAGCTATTTGTTTCTTTAACATGTCTAAATCTGACTCTGTGGTACTTACTGTTTGTACATGTGACATGACTCGTTGTTTTTGATTAGTGAAAGATGGTTTGTTACGACCGAGATGTTGCCTCATACGACTGACTTTTGCTGTTTGTTTGTCCTCTTCAGTCCGTAAGAGCAAGAGTAGTTCTGAAAAAGACGGGGGGCTTCCCTTCCTTTGCTCCAACTGGAGGTCATTGATCAGGCTGTTCTCCCAGCAGCCTCGACAAAACTGCTTCAACAACTGCTTATCAAATTCCGACTCACTGACACCTCCACGCCGCATAGCTTTTGTCAAGCACAGATGCAATCTTTGCAAATAGGTCGATGGCTGTTCGCCTTCATCCTGAAGGGTGTTCATAAATCGAGCAAAGAGCTCATCACCATCTTCCACAGCTCCGAAAGCTGAATCAAGCACTTTCAAGTACTCAGCAGGCTTAGCATGTGGGCCTAAATGCTTTGTAAGATCTGTGGCGGGTGGCAGAAGGCTGTCAAGTATTCTTTGTGTGCAGTTTAAGTCTGACACAGCTGGGTCTTTTATGAGCACTTCCACACTTGTGCGCCATGTATCGTAATCTGCTTCATTGTTTGGACGAGGGACACGACCAGAGAAGGCTCTAAATCGGCTTGGCATGGGTGAGTGTGAAGGCATTTCACTATTACGCACTACATGTTCGACCACAACTCGTTGGACACTGGGCGGATTGAGTTCAAGTGTGGGATGAGATGTGGCATTAGGTTGCGTTCGCTCAAGGTTGAAATCAGTCAGGTTTTTGTTTGAAGTTGGGTCAGTGGACTGAGAAGATTCTACTATTGGATCAGGGGTAAGTAACTCACCGCCTTGTGTGTCTTGTGACTCTGTTTCAATACATTCAATGGGTGCAAGGTTTGAGTGTTGAGGTGACTCAGGAGGTGATACTTTCAGAATAGCTAGCTCTTCCTTCAGAATATCCTCAAGTGAGTTTCCACAGAGATTGGCTATTTCGCTCAGCTGTTTCATGTATTCTCTTGTGGCACTCCTTGCATTTTCTGCATAGACTTCTGCCAGGCTTTTTTATTTCGAAAGTCATTTCAGGCTGAACAGAGCTTTGGATTGTCAGGGGCAGAAGGGGCTTTAAAGATTCCATAGCAGTGCCATGAGTGAATTCTACAATGACATGCTGATCAAACTCAGATTCACGGTTGTCTATGCGAAAGTGGCGGTTAACGGAGCCATATTTCTGAAGGTAAGTGGCTATTTCTTCATCAAGAATAGTTTTGGTAAGACCTTTAATGATTACTGAGTTAGGGACTTTGATAGATTCTTGTTGTATTATCTCCATTTTACCGGACTTGTCTTTTGGCCTAATAATCTTTTAGAATGTCTGTTTTGTTAAGAGTCTCACACACTCACAATATCTCCTGGCTGACTGGCTCGCCACTTGTAACCCTCATGTTACAGTCGGAATATAATTTTAACCCCAAATTCCACTCCAACTGTACTTTAAATAATTTGGACCAGAAGACTCGACTACTTACAGGAGCAGTGATGTGAATGAGACTCAGACAAAGGCTTAAAAGTTTTAAATGCCGGCTTGTATTAAAGTAGAAAATAAAATAAATTGTAAACAGGATTATCTCTTTTGGTACCAACACTTCTCATTGACAACTTTCTTTACAGTCACAGTAGTCAACAGTTCTTACCTGGGTGCACCCTTTCAAATTCACATTCAATTTAAGTTCAACAAAAATATCTGGTACAATTCAAGTTCGATGGACATTACATTCATCAACAAATCAAACAACAAACCCTTTTGTGGAAGAATGACTCTACCCCACCCCAAGTTCACTTCCTGCATGTAGATATGTGTACAGTCCGCAAAAGTCCTTATGAATTTCAGGTAAGTTTAACGTCCAGTGTTCCAGGGGAATGTGTGCAAGGAAGGAGCAGCAAATGACAAGGCGTGGAAGGGTATGTTGCTGTGGGGCCTACCACACTGCACCGTGCAGTAGATGATCGACTCAACCAGTTTATCCAAGGGGGTGGCTCGCCATCAACGACAGGTCCGCCCAACAAAAAAACCTGACCTGTCGGACACAGTGTCATAAAATACTATAAATGCAAAGAAAAACATTCTCACAATCTGTTCTGATTGTAATTTTTGGCTTGTAACATTACCCATGTTCACAAGTAGGAATAAAATCATGAAATTACTAATACATTCTCAAATCAACAACATGAACTGCATTAAAATCGCAGCGAAAGACAAAACATAGATTAATTCCCTCTGATAATCAAATATTTTTTTACAAAGTAAGTATCAACCATATGTTTTTTACAATTTGACATGAACATAAACAACAAAATGCTCACCGATCTCACAGTAGTGAAAAGGCTGGAGTTCAAAATGGCGCTTCCTCCTAACCTCTCTCTCGTCTAAAACCAAAAGTGCAAAGGGTAAAAATAATGAATTCCTAACTTAATATATCGTTTCTTTCAAATAAATATGCGAGATATAACGTTTAACTTCAACGATTGATCTTTTAAATTAACATTGTGCGTTAAGTTTGTACCTGTATTTGGTTTTTTTCAACTGCAGTTTTCTGCCAGTGTCTCATGTGCTCGGATTGGAAGAAAGGAGAAAGAGACCTGGTGACTGGTGGCTGCGCGCGTGTGGGGCCATGGGGCGGGACAAGTGCGCAGATAAGGACAGGTCACTGGACCAGAGCTAAATGTCAATCACTTGGAAAAATTAACTCTTTAAAAGCTGACAATTAGTCTGTTCACAACAGAATCATGTAGCAGTCTGGAACTACTAACAAAATACTGATTTGGGCTTTAAGCATATTTTATTAAAAGCACTCAATTGTCAAATATGGGCTACAGATGCACCAATATGACACAGGTATTGAACATCTTGGTGAATCAGATATCAACTCTGATATCAGCTCAGATATCAGTTCAATCAATATCCCATTAAACTGGTGTGATAAGATGATTTACTGGCTGATGTTGGCGACGTCTCATAATATTATTATTATGTTCTGTAATCACTTTAAAGGTTAAATAACAATTACAAAACCCATTTGGATGATTATTTACCATCACCTGTTTGTGTTTAAAGGAAATTAATTTTAATTTCAGTCTCTGCTGGCATCTGTTATACTGGCAGATGCATTGTGTGGTGAAGGTGCACTGTGTAACTTTTCTAGTGAAGGGTCTTTCAAATGCTTTTCTTCACATGGTATCTTTCACAGTATGGCATTAAACCTTTCTATCATCATGGAGAACAAACCAGACCACGTTACAGGTCAGATCTGTGGCGAGGCAACCCCGCTTACAACCAGAACCTGTTTTTATAGGCATTTTTGAGCTACACTCCCTGGCCAAAAAAAGTCATCACCCCATAAAAAGGTCACACACTGTAATGTTTCGTTGGACCACCTTTAGCTTTGATTATAGCACACATTTGCTGTGCCATTGTTTCGATAAGCTTCTGCAGTCTCACAAGATTTATTTCCATCCAGTGTTGCATTAATTTTTCACCAAGATCTTGCATTAATGATGGTAGAGTCTGACCGCTGCGCAAAGCCTTCTCCAGCACATCCCAGAGATTCTCAATGGGGTTAAGGTCTGGACTTTGCAGTGGCCAATCCATGTGTGAAAATGATGTCTCATGCTCCCTGGACCACTCTTTCACAATTTCAGTCCAATGAATCCTGGCATTTTCATAGAATAGGGAAGAAAAAATCCGCTGATGGAATAACCTGGTCATTCCGTAAATTCAGGTAGTCAGCTGACCTCGTACTGTAGCTGAACCTACACCTGACCAACTACAGCAACCCTGCATCATTTGCTTAGTTAAATCCAGTTGATGGTGATTTTTTTTTTTTTTTTTTTTGGCCAGGCAGTGTATAAATCCACCTGTAATTGAATAAATGTAAAATAGAGCTGTTTATTACCATACTGTGGAAGGTGACAGACCCCAACCAAAAAAAATGACATGGTGCGCCTTTAGAGCCAAAGTATTGACATCAGTATTGGAACAGAAAAAGCCAGTGCATCTTTAGAACTACTGTATAAGCAAGAATTATTAGGTTTTATTTTTCATCAGACGAGTGTTGTTTTGACTCCTCGTGCTTCTTTCTCCAGTTATCAAAGACCTCCACAAAGCACGTACTCGGAGCAAACACGTCTGCCTAAGCTCCACACAGAGGAGACCATATCCCCCTCTCGTCTTCCCCTGAGCGGCCAACCTCCCAGGCTAACAGCGCTGCCTTTGAAGTGTCTACAACAGGAGTACAGCCTATAGTCTATACGTGTGTGTGTGTGTGTGTGTGTAAGCCTGTCAGCCGTTACCCTTGGGCCATTATCATCACCGTGGCGACCGGGAGGGTAAACTTTGGAGACCCGCACACGCTCAGATACGGCCAGAGCAAGGGATCATGGGAAAGTGGAGCCACATCAAAGGCCCGGGTGTTTTTTTTTTTTTTTAGGCTATGCTGCTTTCGGAAGGAGTGAATGGGAGAAGAGAAGAGGAGAGAAAGAGAGCGGGATGGAGAGATGGGGGACTGTGAGATAGATCGAGTGAAAGCGGGGGGTTAGAGGGAGAAAAGGAGAGTGGAAAGAGGGGGGAGGAAGATTGAAAGAAGGATGAGAGATGGGGAAACTGAGGAAGAAGGAGAGAGAGAGCGAGGCACAAACCTAAGGGAGAAGTGGGAGAGACAGGAAACGAGGGGGAAACTGGGAGGGGCAGACAGAGGAGAGAAGGAGAGGTAGAGAGAAGGTGAAGTAGAGAGAGAAGGAGAGGAGGAGAGCTAGAGAGACAAGGAGAGAAGGAAAGGTAGAGAGAGAAGGAGAGAGAGGAGAGAAGGAGAAGGAGCAAGAGTAGAAAAGGAGAGGGAGAGCGAGAAGGAGAGAAGAAGAGGAGAGGTTGAGAGGAGAGAAGGAGGTTGTGAAAGGAGAGGTCGCGAGAGGAGAGAAGGAGAGGAGAGGGGGAGAGAAGGAGAGGTAAAGAGAGGAGAGAAGGAGAGAAAGTGAGGTACAGCGAAGAAAGAAGGAGAGGTAGAGAGAGAAAGAAAGCAAGAGAGGTGGCGAGAAGGAGAGGTAGAGAGAGAAGGAGAGCAAGAGAGGTGGAGAGAAGGAGAAGTAGAGAGAGAAAGTGAGGTAGAGAGAGGAGAGAAGGAGAGCAAGAGAGGTGGAGAGAGGAGAGGTAGAGAGAGGAGAGAAGCAGAGGTCAAGAGAGGAGGAGGAGAGAAGGAGAGGTAGGGAGAGGAGAGAGGAGGTAGGGAGAGGAGAGAAGGAGTGGTAGGGAGAGGAGAGGAGAGAATGCGAAGTTGAGAGAGAGAGAAGGAGAGGTAGAGAAATAAGAGTAGAGAGGGAGAAAGAGGAGAGAGAAGAGCGAGAGAGAGGAGAGAATGAGAGGTAGAAAGAGAGAGAAGGAGAGGGAGAGAGGAGAGAAGGAAATGGAGAAAGGAAAGGGAGAGAGAGGAGAGAAGGAGAGGGAAAGAGGAGGAGAGAAGGAAAGGTAGAGAGACAAGAGAAGGTCAGGGAAAAACAGAGAGAGAGGAAAGCTGAGAGAGAGATATCGAAAAAGAGAGAGAAAAAGGGAAAAACCGAAGGGTGGGCACTGAGAGTGAAGCGAGAGCAGTGGGGGAAAAAGGCGAGCTGGAGAAAGAGTGAGAGAGTATATAGAGGTAAGATAACAAAGGACAGCAAAGATACCATGACACCTCATTATGAAAATGTGAGACAGACAGCCAGGCTTGTGCGAGCGGAGATAGCAACGCTCACTTCTGACATGATACAGGGCCCCGGGTGCAAAAGATGAAGAGTGTGTGACACAGCCAAAAATAAGATGTCCAAATGACGGATGGTTGGACACAGATTCAAGAGAAGTAGAGCAGGATTACAAAAGGATACCAAGTCATTAGGCCAATAAGATACACAGATATTCTATGGCAAATTAGCAGTAGTCAGGGTATTGTAACTACACGCTGGACTCCACTGATAACTTTAAATTGTCTGTTAAGCATAATGCAAGACAACGTTACAGCGCGTCTCGACTCATTTGTCATCTTAAATCATATTTTTTGAGAGAATATATCAATCTTAAGTAGAGTTTGACCTTTATACTTAGATATAAATAATGGATTTCACTAATGCTCAAGTATTGTGAAGCTTACACATTATTCTAAGAGATTGAAAATTATATCTATAAAGTCTGGCCAATACAACTTTATACAAAAAATCCTTCTTGCCAAATGCCATTGTCTCTGAATTCTACCAGAGGAGCTCAGGCTGTTTTTTTTTTTTGTTTTTTTTTTGTCTATTACTGTGATGCGTTTTTGTGTTTTAATGTTGTACCTTGTAGCAAAAAAAAAAAATTAAAAAAAATCAACAATCAAAACTTAAAATCAAAATGAAGTAATGAAGTATTTTGGATTTTAGTTCAAACTGTGAGTCTGTTTTCTTTTATAGAGATACTTGTAGTATATCTCCCTGCATGTTTCTTAAAGTTAGAAAAAAAACCACTGATAATACTCATTCATATTCTTGGACTGTTTCGAAGTACAGGGGAGGAATTCTAGCCTAGCGTAGAAAGATGACTTCAATATCTTGACAGGCTCCTGCTGGTGCGATAGGGGAGACTGCTGGTGGCTGGAGATGTGACCAATCACGTCGCAGGATTGTGGTTTGGGTGGAAGCCAAAGACAAAGTGCCCAAGTGAACCAAAACAAACATGGTGAAGCTGACAGATCCACTTAAACTAATTGTATTTTTTGTTTCAAATGAGATTTTCAGCTTATTTCTCTGTTGTGATGCTTTGATCAAACAGCTTGGAGTATTAAACCTCTCGACAGGTCCAGATCAGTCATCCAGATTCAGTGAGAGCCATTTGAGACTGACAATCTGTAGCGCTCAGTTCAGAATGCTACACATCAGTCTGGTGAATTCTGTACTTAACCTGGACATTCTTCTCCTACAGAAATAGTATAATATATGTAACAATAGATATAACAACAATATATATAACAGTTTATTATTGTGTCAACTGTTCAAGGATGATCAGGCTAGAGAACTGCTGTAGTGAACATGGTAACATGTTGGACAGACATCTGCTCTGGGGCTGAATGGTGAAAAGGTGTCTGACCTCCACACCCCAGCGACTGTTGTATAACTGTGGCCTCTGTACAGAAGATAGACTAGATGAGTCTAGATGAGGATCATAAATGATTTCATTCTACTTTACACCCATGTAATGGAACGAATAAATGATATCATTATTACACTCTTTCTACACTTCAGAAGGTCAAAAGATAAAGCAATTAACTCACTGTAAAGACAGAGTAAGAAGCCTTGATTATAAATCCTATATTAATTCTACTCTGGATTCAAGACACTCAAAGCACTTTACATTGCATTATTCCACTGGACACTCCAATTGGTGATGCAGTCACAGCTGCCCCCGGGGCACACTGATCAAATCAAGGCTGTTCATTTGCACCATGTTGCCCATTCACACACACCACAACTAGGGATGTAACAAGTCTCTTTGCTTAATTTAAGAGTTATGGTGCAGCAATAGCTAAAACAAAA
>NW_026571379.1:69437-75000 GCF_026225935.1 Boleophthalmus pectinirostris | reverse complement strand
TCTACGGTTACGCCCTGTACTTTATGAACTGTACACGCCCACGCAAGTTTAAGTGGAAACTGACGACGCTTCTCCCCTCGTTTATTCGCTTGTTCTTCTTCTGGTTCTATGCGAGTAGAACCAGTCAGGTCTGCAGGGGTACGTGTTTGCCTCCTCCTCTGCGCGCCTACTCGATCATCATCAAATTTAACATAAATTGCTAAAGGAGGCAATTTTCTCTCTGGATTTTCAACTATATATGTAATTATACCACATACCCCATTTACTAGACCGTCAGCCAAATCTACATTTTTACAAAGCATAACGCGCGCATTTACACCTAAAACTAATGTCTCCTCCAAACAGGCTAGTTTGGATTTACGGAGATGACCTTTTATTTCTGTTAACTTACCAGCGTTTTTGTCATATCCAAAATCACGCGCACTAATTGTAATGATTTCTGGACATACTTTATTCAGTATCTTTAAATTATAATTTGTAACAAAGCTATTCTTTGTAAAAATATGCAATACGTCTGGATCCTCGCCTGTTTCACATCGTTTTAATATATCTATATCATTATCAAGCAGTGGTGTCTCTCTTGAGCGCACTCTAAGTCGATTCAATAGCTCTGCAAAAGTGTTATCATTTTGTCTAACTACAGTTTTTAACTCCGCAATTTTGAATAAATCTGTAAATAGATTAACGCCTACATCTTCTTTGTACAGAGCGTGACCCATGACCGGCGATAATTGAAAGAAATCCCCAACTGCTATAATAGAAACATTTCCAAATGGAGAAAAGTCACTTGTCTGTTTAATTTGACGCAATCGACCATGAATATAAGTAAATAACTTTTTATCGACCATGGATATTTCATCAATGATTACAATTTGTAAATCCATGTATCTAACGCGCAAGGTATTAATCTTTTCCTCTCCTAGCGGAGTGTAGGGGAGGGAAACATTAGTACCGATACTAAACGTGGTGTGGATAGTTGCCGCCTGTAAGTTATACGCTGCTATCCCTGTCGGAGCCGTAAGTAAAACGCTAACACTATCCGGACTATGGCAAATAGGAGCAAACAATCGCGATGCCTCGTACTGAATTGCCCTGATCAAGTGACTTTTCCCAGTGCCTGCCCCACCCGTGATAAACACATGCAATGGCTCTGGGTTGCTACCGGCTACTTTATCTAAGCACCATTGCCGTATTTTGTAAAAAATGGACAACTGTTGCTCATTCAGAGTTTTCACAAGTGAAAGACCCTCTTGACGACTCATGACATTTCTCTTCTCTATATGACAAACTTGTTCGTTTCTTACAGCTAAGTCTGGAATAGCCTCTTGCTCCTGCTCAGAACCAACACCCTGCAACATCTCTCTGAACTCCTCCCTCGACTCCAACCTCTCAACTTCCTGTTCTGGGCAGAGCAAGCCCCACGCATCCTCCTGAATCTCTCCACACTCCATCTGCTCATACACTTCATCCAGATCCTCAGCTGCAAGTTCAAATCGACGCCTATTGGAATCAACTATCGACTTTACTAAATGAATCGACCCGTCGCTCAAACGCACATCACCAGTTTTATAGAAGTGTTCAAACGTTTCAAATGGAGGCGGCTTAAGGTCAGCCTCAACGCGATACGGAAAGAATAACTGAAGAATACTTTGATGAAATAACTCTGTGTTGTTAGTCTCAGAAAATCGCGCATATCTAACAACAGCAGGCTTGGTCCGTGTTCGTTTAGTAATTGCGCCTAATCTGTTTTGTAAAAGAATTGGGTTTTTACATTTATCAGACGGACCAAGTAAGCGATATTCGGATACGAATGTCGCAATGCACATGTCATTAAATGTGCTGTCATTTGGTCTACTCAAATAACGATCAATAATATTTGTCATCCAAATATCATCCCCCATTTCATCATCTATTTCGCCAATTGGTCTACTCATACGCACTATATTATCGCCGGTCGGGACAAAAGTAACTTTACGCGAAAACTCCTTTAAGTGCATGTTTGTTACGCGATAGACAGCTTCCTGCGCAGAGACATCACGATTATGAAGATAAACGCTGCCTAACTTTTTAAATGCCTCTTTCGCACTAACATTACCTTTGGAAGCTTCTTTTTGTGCATTACTTAAAAGTAAACCCATCTCTCTCTCAGCTTTAGAAATATACGAAATAATATATACGACGCACGCCCACGCATCTACAACGAACTGAATGTCCATGTTGGCATTCCAGCAAGTTAATAATTTCTCGTTGTAGTTATTTATAAATGCTTCTCTAACCTCCCTTTTTAAAACTATGTGTGTGTGTCCATCTAAAACGCTGTACACCTGTTCGAATGTGGACTGTGTTAACCCCAGTGACGCAAACAACTCTTCAAGACTAACACACAGGTTATTTTCATCAAGAACAGCATTCTTCAGCGCGCTCACAATTAACTGTGCCTCCTCCTTCTTAACAATAGGTTCAGATTCTGGGTCCTTATGTTTAATAAACGTACGCGCTGATACCGGACGCGGGAAGTTAAAACGACACACTTTGTTCTTTTTTCTACATGTTTTTGAGTGACGCTTAGAATGCTGCTGCACCGAAGCAACTTTTTCCAATAAATCCAGATCTGAGGGTATTTCACAGGTAACATATTTATCAACAAACTGAACTACCTCTTCATCTTTATTTACACCGAGCTTTGGGGCATTTTCTATCCAAAATAAACAATGGACGTGGGGAGACCCGCGCTGCTGGAATTCTACGCGATAAAAATAATCTATCACTTTACCGATGGGCTGAGCTGGGGACAGAATAACTTTACGCAAAAAACGATGCCAACGAGCATCAAACATCCGAGCCGCAGTTACAGGGTGACGACGCAAAAGATCACATCTCTCTGCCCAATCTAAATCTTTAACACTCCGAGTACTACCTTCCTGCTTTAAGAGCGTTTTAAGAAGGCTTGACCAGCGGAGATCAGCGGAACTAAACGAACAAAACCATGTCGGAATACCAAGCTGCCGAATGCACGCAAACAAATCCTTTTGTGCCGACTGCCAAAAGGGCGGTGTGCCTCTAATAGGCTGCATAAAACGATAGCCATTATCATACTGTAACAAATTTTCTAAAGTTGCTTCACCTGCAGCAGCATTACTGGGACCAGAATGTCCCTTTCGCAAAGCTATCGACACTTTTGAAACTACCTGCTGAACTTCTAACATGTACAAAGCCAAGAAAAGAAACTTAAAATTTTGCGAAAATCTACTATCCACATGCAAAAGCCGGTTAATAAAATACCTGCACATGGTCAAACGAATAGGCCGAGGACTATGAAATGTATTACGACCATATGGAAACTCCCTGGGAAAACATTTAGCCTCATTTTCTTTATCAGTTAATAAACTAACCGGACTATTCCCCTCAGCTGGAGCCAAATTTAAAACACCCTCAAAATAATGATCCAGCGCTTCCTGAGCGATATCGACCGGCATGAAACAAGTATCCTGGTACATACAGTGACGCTGTCTATCATGGAGAAGCTCATCATCTAAATCTTCTTCCTGCTTTTCTGTTTCTACATTAACTTCTGCACCTGTATCTACAGTTTCCTCTTCTTCCCTGGCAAACTCATTTACCCACTCTTCATTAAAATCAGTGTCAAAATAATATTGGTTGTTTTGTTTAAGAAACGCAATTGCCCTCCGTACACGCGCTGTGTCTACATACTGATACTCATAATGTCCCTTATACGTAAGTTTACGCTTAAGTTTAACAGGCAACAAACAACCGTCCATATTAGTACGCGGCAACAACCGAACTGAGTCAGAAACTCTTGACGGCACACAAACGACAGGGCCATGAATGCCTCTTTGAAAACCCTTTGGTAAAGCTAAAATTTGCATAAAATTAATATTAAGTGCAACTATATGCTGTTCAATAGTGTTCAAGCAGGAGAGTTCAGGTGGAATGTCGTCCAATTGTAAATTATTTATTGAACACTCAGGTGGCATCTGGCCTTTACACAGTTTTGAATTGCAAGTGTAACAGATCCATAAACTGCTTCTACAATCGAAAAGCGGGCATGGCGACGGACAATCGTTATCACACGCATGCAAATAGGCCTCTGAGATACACGCATTAGCTACATCCGCGCATTTTGGTTTAGCCATAAAGTCTTCCTTTCTACAAGGTAAGACCTGGTTTTTAAATAAGAGTTTTAAACACACGCAGCAAATGTATTCTGGACCATATTCACTTTCCTTTAAAAAACGTTCCATAACAACAGTAAAGTTTTCTAATTGTTGTTTCAATTGCTTTTGCTTGTTCCTGAATGTTGCCCGAGTCCTATTTCTAAATTCTTCATTAGTGTGATATTTTTGTTTGCCAAATGATTTTACATTCTGTTTATGCAGGGGATTTACTTTATACTTACCTTTACTGGCTGCTTTGACATTTTGTTTATGTTGTAGATTAACTTTATATTTGTGGATACTAGCGGCTTTAAGTCTATTTTGATAATTTAAATTAAGTCTATACTTATTTATACCAGCTGCTTTAAGTCTATTTTGATAATTTAAATTAAGTCTATACTTATTTATACCAGCAGCTTTAAGTTTATTTTGAAAACTTAAATTATCTCTATATTTGTTAATACTAGCCGCTTTAAGCTTATTCTGATATTCTAAATCTATGCTGTATTTATTTCTATATGTTGATTTAAGATTTTCTCTATATTGCATGTTGGTTCTGTATCTATGTTTATTTGACACATTAACTGCAGCCTTTTTCCCCTCTCTATACTCTACATCATCACTATAATTTTTCCTCCGTGTTTCTTTGATAATTTCCTGATGCTGGCTATAGCTATTTTTCACATGCTTCTGTTTTTTCTTCTGTATATACTTAGATAATACAGATTTTACACGAATTTCATCATCTACATTAACCAGAGCTACGTTTTTAGACCTAATATTATAGCCCTCCATTGACAAGCGATACATCTGGCAGCATTCATAACAAGCATTAGCATTCGGTATTTTGACGCAAGTTACATTTTCGTAATGACTGTTAATATTTTCTAGATAGATGCCACTGGACGACAAAGGCTTGGTAGTACAACCATATTTAAGCCAATGTCCATTATAAAATGTAAATACATTGACACCTAAATAATCCGCGGCGGCGTGAATTTCTACTTCAGTGGCCCATGTTCCAACTTTACGCATGTTCGACACGCTGATATAGTCTTCTACAGACAAATAACCATCGCGCAATAGTGTGTTATATTTTAAAGGATTATTTAAAAGGTGTTTCACAATCGCAAGTCTAATTTTCCTATGATCTTTTTGTGTGCCACTAATGGCCTGTGAAATTGCACGAAAGAAACAATTACCGTCCGCAACAATTTTGTCTTTGTGACACGGTGCGCCTAATGGACCTACAGTTTTAGGATCTGCCACACCAACCTTCTGAAACTCAGCCTTAATGTGTTTGCACAAGTCCTTACAATCACTTTCAGTAAGTGGATTGAAGGACAGGGCATTCTCTTGAACACTGGTGCACAGCACATCTAAGTCAA
>NW_026571379.1:45102-61008 GCF_026225935.1 Boleophthalmus pectinirostris | reverse complement strand
AATTATTATTATTATTTTATTATTTTGCTCTGAACTCTAATTTGACCCCCTAAACACGTTCAAAAACTCACCAAACTTGCCCAAAATCAGAAGTGGCGAAAAATTCGATAAAATATAGGTTTCGTGCACGGGCATAAAAAAATGGCGACACAGCGCACCTCGAAAAGTCAAAATACATTGCGCCTATGGGAGATGTCCCGACCTCAACTTTGTTATAGAGCCACGAAATTCGCCACACACATTCATCATGTGAAGACAAAACAAAAATTGTATTTGGCCACGCCCCCTGACAACCAGAAGGCGGCCATTTGGATTGAAATTTCAGTCGCATTTCGTTCACATTGCGTTTGAACGAACTCCTCTGAAGGCGCTTCACCCACAGGCCTGAAAATCACCGTACATCATCTAGACAAGTGGAACATCTAAAGTTAGCTGATTTTTTTTGATAACTGTCACGTTTACGTGCGGCGAAGCTGCAAAACTTGGTCAAAGTTTTGGCGAATTTCAAAGTGACATTATTTGCTCCTGTTCCCACAGACTTAGTCCGATCGTGTTGAAATTTGAATCACTAATGTGTGATCTCAGTCTGAATATCATAAACTATAAAACATATGAAAAAACACATAGCGCCCCTACCATAGACATGAAATGTCAGCATTATCAGATCTGCACCAAATTTGGGAATACATTCTATGCATAATTACGAGCAAAAAAGTATATTATGGACATTGCGAATTTTTCACCGTTGTCCAGCAGGGGCGCTAAAACTCCTCCTAAAAATAGAAAAAAATATATTACACGCACATGCTTTGTCCCATCATGTTGAAATTTGAATCACTAATGTGTGATCTCAGTCTGAATATAATACACTAAAAACCATATGAAAAGTGAACACTATAGCGCCCCCTACCATAGACATGAAACGTCAACATAGTCAGATCTGCACCAAATTTGGGAATTACATTCTAGGTATGATTACGAGCAAAAAAAGATATTACAGTCATGGGGAATTTCTCATTGTTGGCCAGCAGGGGCGCAAAGACTCCCCCTAAAAATATTTAAAATTATATTACACGCACAGATTTCGTCTGGTTGTGCTGAAATTTGAATCACTAATGTGTGATCTCAGTCTGAATATAATACACTATAAAACATATGAAAAGTGAACACTATAGCGCCCCCTACCATACACATGAAATGTCATCATTATCGGATCTGCACCAAATTTGGGAATTAAATTCTTTGAGTAACTATGAGCAAAAAATTTATTACGGACATGGGGAATTTTTCACTTTTGACCAGCAGGGGCGCAAAGACTTCCCCCCCAAAAATACAAAAATATATATATTACACACACAGGCTTAGTCCGATTGTGCTGAAATTTTAATTATTAATGCGTGATCTCAGCCCCTGAATATAATACACTATCAAACATATGAAAAGTGAACACTATAGCGCCCCCCCTACCTTACACATGAAACATCAATATTATCGGATTTGTACCAAATATTAGAATTTAATTTGATTAATGACTAGAAGTAAAACCATATATTACTGACATGCAAGTTTTTTATTGTTGACCAGCAGGGGGTGCAAAGATTAATTTTCGTGGTGGAGGATTTGTTGGCTTGTGCGGGTTAGGTTAGGGGTATGGTAGAGATTTTTTTGGATCACCTCTTTCAATATGTCAATCACTTACAATTCTCATTTATTTCATAAAAGACAAAAAAAATCTTTCTCAGACCCTCTCATAAAATTATGGCCAGGCATGCACTAATCAACAATCACAATATACAGCCTGTACTCTTGGCCATGTTGTCTCTGCACAAATTTCAAATTAAATTCTAGCCTTAAATTAGATTATAGTAGTCACATATTTTTTCAAAACCAAGGTATTCTGCTGTATCATTTACATTGTTCAAATGGTCCAAATGTCATATAAAGTAAGTGCTTCTGTTAGTAAACTGTCTATTTAATTTATCAAAAGGACAGAATAAAGTTGTGCACTCCAGAATTCTTATAATAAAATCATTAGTCCACTTATAAAATTTTAGCTGGCTAACACACCATTAGCCAATTAATTAAGTATCCAAAAACATACAGCACTATGAAATATGTTGATTTTCACTGCTTAAATGTATGACATTCATCTATATCATGATCGCATATCGCATATCCAAATATACTACATGCGGCGACAAATGCACCTTCTGAGCATATGGAAGCTGTGAACACCTCTTGAGGGGAGGTGTGTGTAGAATGCACCTTTGCAAATATTATTTCCGGTGTATTACACAATGGACCACTGTATAAAACAGATGGATTATTTGTAACACAGTGGATCCGCCACAAACTACTTGGTCGGTCTTGTTAACATTTGGGTGGGTGGGCCTAGGCTGGTACAGCTGGGTGTTGCAATTGTGTGTTGTCAGTGGAAATTGAAGAGAGCGGGTGGGGGCCAGCCTGGTCGTATAGATTGCCAGTCCAAGTTATGTCTTACATTATATTGAAGCAAATTCCTGTTTAAATAGGTAGGCTAAAGAAAATATTGTGACGGCCACCACTACATGGCACCCCAGACACATGTAGCGCCCTAGACAAGCGCTTATCTGCCTATATGAGGCGTCGGGCCAGCTTGGGTCCACTGTATTTGGTCCCACACAGGTGAATGTCTTGCGGATTATGTAATACGCTTATTGTCATATAAATGTTTCTGATGTTACCGCTTTGCGCTCAGGTATGACACGTGCATCTGCTCTGCTGTCACAGCCTCGTGCTGTCAGTGATTGCACTGGAGGAAATCAACATCATAGCATTAGGACAGAGAGTACGAAAACACACTTTAGAACATTTCTTTAAATGGCCTCATGTGAAAGAGAAGATTTTGTACAGATCCAGATCAAACCAACTTACAAGAAGCGGGCAAAGAGCTGTGCTCTGCTGTGGGAGGGCATCTGGACGACTCCCAGACAGCACACGAAAATGTTATGAATGTTAAGCATTTAACATCCTAATATGTTTATAAATAAAAGAAGCCTTGAGCATGTTACATGTTGTTTTTCAGTGAACTTGTTTGATATTTATTTTTACGATTCTGGCAATTCACTAAACGCTCCACACCACATCCTCAGTCTGCTCCACTCCACCTGATGTTCAGACACTGACACACCGACTGTATAGAACTCCATGCCCCACACTTGCTATAAGTGCTAACACTGAAGGTCTAGAGACTCAGGTTCATGTGTGCATCTCTTCTCTGACCTTTTATGGCCTATAACTGTTGCAATCTTGTCTTCTGTAGTCTTCTAAGCACTAGGTACAGTTGGACTAAAGTAGCTCAGCAAGGGTATACAGGGTTTATGCAGGGGTCAACAAGACATTAAATGCTTTTTAATGCCACAATTCAGCATTTTAATGCTTTTAATACATTTGAAAAGAAAGATATTTAAAGGTGCAATATGTAATGTTTCTGATGTTAGATAGTTATTAGATTTGTCTGGAATGTTTCACAGTATGGTATTAAACCATTATATCTTCATAGACAACAAACCACATTAAGTTACAGGTCAGATCTGTGGAGAGGAGTCCTGCTTACAATCAGAAAACCTGTTTTATTTATTTATTGGGCCATGAAACTACCTACTTGAATAGATGTAAGGTAGAGCTCTTTAATGTCATACTCTGGAACATTCCAGGCAAAGCAATACATATTCACATATCCATAGAAACAAGTACATGATGGACCCTCCACCAGAAAACTTGCAGTGTACCTTTAATAATGCTTGAAATTAAATTTAAACCTTTCTAATGCCCTGCGGAAACCCTGGTATAGCTGAGGGTACCATTATTACTATGAAACAAATATCACTGATGACCCAACCATAATAAACCCCAATATTCCATGCAGTCTTTTCTCATAATACTTTTTACATCTTTCCTAAGTGACTGCATAGTTCTAAGCATTTCTGTCCTCAAAGTTAATATTGTCCTGAGCCATTCTTCACCAACACATCCCACACCTCATGCTGAGAAATACATAAATTAAATGTTATACATTCTGTCAACATGTGCTAAAAATTGTCTGTAAATTGTAAATGTAACAATATTTCAGATAATGACTGAAAAATACAACATACACCTTTATAATTATAATATAATATTTTTTATTAAATAAACAGAAACATGTTTCAATCAAGAGGTTTTATTTAATTTGCCAGTTAGAAATAAACTTCACAAAGACCATTTGGCAAATGAAAAACAGTTGGACACACTGTTGAACAAATGTCTTTTGCAATTCAGTCTTTACATGCAATAGCATAGCATGTTATTATAGCAAACCTAAAACATAACCAACAGCCATCATTAATTACCTATACATGACAAATATTATGTACAAATTATATGGTCAGTGCATAAATAAACATAATGTAGCACAGCATGTTAATACTGAAAACCAAAAACATACCAGTAGAAATTATACATGAACTCTATATTACAATACATGACAATATAAATACATAAATACAGATCTTTAAGCATTACTGTACAACACATTTTACAGTTTTCATATTATTTTGGGAATTTTGAACCACTCTTAGTCTGGCCCATCACCTTGAACCTGTTTGTCTTGGGAGACCCAACCAGGAGCATAAAGCCCCTCACAAAACAGCTCTAGGATCATCTGGGCACGCAAACCTCTCCACCGCGATAAGGTGGTGGTTCAAGGAGAGGACCGCCTCCCCCCCTCTCTCCTGCCCCCAGATGGGATAGCAAGAGAGAGGGAGAGGAGGGGGGGGGGGGGGGAGAAGCTGGGAGGTAGTAAGACAGAGAAAGAGGGAGAAGTAGAAACAGAGAGAACCAGTCAACTTGGACAAAGGACAAAAGACATATGAGCCGAAAAACATACAGTATGTGTGCACTCATCACTGTATGGTAACATTAACTATAAATATATATATACATAAATTACCACACACATGTATAAAATCCAGAGACCAACAACACACAATGAAATATTGTACAAATTCATATGTACATAATCACTAACTTCTATAAGAGCCAGAAGCAACACATAATTAAAAACCCTACAAATACATACATACATAAACTACCACTCACATGTATAAAAGCCAGAGACCACCAACACACACTTAAAAACCCTACAAATTCATATGTACTCCAGAAACACATTTAAAAATACTATAAATACCCACCTGTTAATTTATACACAAATAACTGATAAATAAAAAAATAAAACAATACTATGACTGCATGATTAAAATCGACGCAACACGCGCATATAAATGTGATGAGTTGTCAATAAGCAACAACTGTCCATTTAAAACAAAACTAAAACAGTACCACTACATTTATTCTAAAGGCACTGATTCTCTAAATTTACCCTTAAAAGAAAATGCAATCCCTTCATGGTCGCTGAAGTACGTTGGCACTACTACAGAGTCTATGTCATACTCTGTAGATTTGACATATAAATGATCAATTAAAGTCCCCCTCTCAGTTGTGGGAGATTTGACATATTGAACAAAACCTCTTACTGTCATAAAATTGCAGAGACTTAAAGATTTCAATATGTCATCATTAAAATCTCCCATCACTGCCACAGTGGCACAATATGAATCTAGCCAATTCAATAACCTATCCAAATTATACTTAAACAGAGACATGGGGTATGACGGTGGACGGTAAACTGCTGCAACTATAATTTTGTGCTCTGCAAAATAATTCACTAAACATTCTAAACTGAAATCCTGTACTGTGATTTCATAGTTAAGGTTTTCTTCACAGTACATGCCAACACCACCGTGCTGTTGGCTGAGTAAACTAGTCAGAACCGGATGATAAGTCTGCTGATAGGATAAACTACGGGGACGACTATGGAAATTATAACCTTCAATATGACTAGTTTGAAAAGTTGAATCTAAATTTAACCATGTCTCTACCACAGCAATACAGTTAGGCTGCCAGTGCTGTGTGCATAAGGCCAAATCTGACACATGTCGTGCTAAACCATGAACATTCATAAAAAAGAATGTTAAGACATGTGCTTCTTGTAAGTGCCAGGGCATACTCGCCACGATGAAGGGAGGCATGTTCTCAATCGCCGCTCTAATACCATCATTACAATAAATGGCATTTTCCTTAAAGTCTTGAATAATAAGACCCTCTAAACTCCTAACGCGACTAAGGGCCACATACGCCTGACCTGCTGTAAAAACGTGTTTAAGGGACACCACTGCTTGATCTACGGTTACGCCCTGTACTTTATGAACCGTACACGCCCACGCGAGTTTAAGTGGAAACTGTCGACGCTTCTCCCCTCGTTTATTCGCTTGTTCTTCTTCTGGTTCTATGCGGGTAGAACCAGTCAGGTCTGCAGGGGTATGTGTTTGCCTCCTCCTCTGCGCGCCTACTCGATCGTCGTCAAATTTAACATAAATTGCTAAAGGAGGCAATTTTCTCTCTGGATTTTCAACTATATATGTAACTATACCACATACCCCATTTACTAGACCGTCAGCCAGATCTACATTTTTACAAAGCATAACGCGCGCATTTACACCTAAAACTAATGTCTCCTCCAAACAGGCTAGTTTGGATTTACGGAGATGACCTTTTATTTCTGTTAACTTCCCAATGTTTTTATTGTATCCAAAATCACGCGCAGTAATAGTAATGTTTTCTGGACATACTTTATTTAGCATCTTTAAATTATAATGTGTAACAAAGCTATTTTTTGTAAAAATATGCAATACGTCGGGATCCTCACCTGTTTCACATTGTTTTAAAATATCTATATCGCTATCAAGCAGTGGTGTCTCTCTTGAGCGCACTCTAAGTCGGTTCAGTAGCTCTGCAAAAGTGTTATCCTCTTGTCTAACTACAGTTTTTAACTCCGCAATTTTGAATAAATCTGTAAATAGATTAACGCCTACATCTTCTTTGTACAGAGCGTGACCCATGACTGGCGATAATTGAAAGAAATCCCCAACAACTATAATAGAAACATTTCCAAATGGAGAAAAGTCACTTGACTGTTTAATTTGACGCAATCGACCGTGAATATAGGTAAATAACTTTTTATCGACCATGGATATTTCATCAATAATTACAATTTGTAAATCCATGTATTTAACGCGCAAGGTATTAATCTTTTCCTCTCCTAGTGGAGTGTAGGGGAGGGAAACATTAGTACCAATACTAAACGTGGTGTGGATAGTAGCCGCCTGTAAGTTATACGCTGCTATCCCTGTCGGAGCCGTAAGTAAAACACTAACACTATCTCGGACTATGGCAAATAGGAGCAAACAATCGCGATGTCTCATACTGAATCGCCCTGATCAAGTGACTTTTCCCAGTGCCTGCCCCTCCTGTGATAAACACATGCAATGGCTCTGGGTTGTTACCAGCTACTTTATCTAAGCACCATTGCCGTATTTTGTAAAAAATGGACAGTTGTTGCTCATTTCAGAGTTTTCACAAGTGAAAGACCCTCTTGACGACTCATGACATTTCTTTTCTCTATGTGACAAACTTGCTCGTTTCTTACAGCTAAGTCTGGAATAGCCTCTTGCTCATGCTCAGAACCAACACCCTGCAGCATCTCTCTGAACTCCTCCCTCGACTCCAACCTCTCAACTTCCTGTTCTGGACAGAGCAAGCCCCACGCATCCTCCTGAATCTCTCCACACTCCATCTGCTCATACACTTCATCCAAGTCCTCAGCTGCAAGTTCAAATCGACGCCTATTTGAATCAACAATCGTCTTAACCAAATTAATCGATTCGTCACTCAAACGCACATCACCGGTTTTGTAGAACTGTTCAAATGTTTCAAATGGAGGCGGCTTAAGATCACCCTCAACGCGATACGGAAAGAATAACTGAAGAATACTTTGATAAAATAACTCTGTGTTTTTAGTCTCAGAAAATCGCGCATATCTAACAACAGCGGGCTTGGTCCGTGTTCGCTTGGTAATCGCGCCTAATCTATTCTGTAAAAGAATTGGATTTTTACATTTATCAGACGGACCAAGTAAGCGATATTCGGATACGAATGTCGCAATGCACATGTCATTAAATGTGCTGTCATTTGGTCTACTCAAGTATCTATCAATACTGTTTGTCATCCAAATATCGTCCCCCATTTTATCATCTATTTCGCCAATTGGTTACTCATACGCACTATATTATCGCCAGTGGGGACAAAAATAACTTTACGTGAAAACTCCTTTAAGTGCATGTTTGTAACCCGATACACAGCTTCCTGCGCAGAGACATCACGATTATGAAGATAAACGCTGCCTAACTTTTTAAATGCCTCTTTCGCACTAACATTACCATTGGAAGCTTCTTTTTGTGCATTACTTAAAAGTAAACCCATCTCTCTCTCAGCTTTAGAAATATACGAAATAATATATACGACGCACGCCCACGCATCTACAACGAACTGAATGTCCATGTTGGCATTCCAGCAAGTTAATAATTTCTCGTTGTAGTTATTTATAAATGCTTCTCTAACCTCCCTCTTTAAAACTATGTGTGTGTGTGTGTCTAAAACGCTGTACACCTGTTCAAATGTGGACTGTGTTAACTCCAGTGACGCAAACAACTCTTCAGGACTAAGACACAGGTTATTTTCATCAAGAACAGCATTCTTCAGCACGCTCATAATTAATTGAGCCTCCTCCTTCTTAACAATGGGCTCTGATTCTGGGTCCTTATGTTTAATAAATGTACGCGCTGATACCGGACGCGGGAAGTTAAAACGACACACTTTGTTGTTTTTTCGACACGTTTTTGAGTGACGCTTAGAATGCTGCTGCACGGAAGCAACTTTTTCCAATAAATCCAGATCTTTGGGTATTTCACAGGTAACATATTTATTAACAAACTGAACTACCTCCTCATCTTTATTTACGCCGAGCTTTGGGGCATTTTCTATCCAAAATAAACAATGGACATGGGGTGTTGATCCGCGCTGCTGGAATTCTACGCGATAAAAATAATCTATCACTTTACCGATGGGCTGAGCTGGGGACAGAATAACTTTACGCAAAAAACGATGCCAACGGGCATCAAACATGCGAGCCGCGGTTACAGGGTTACGACGCAAAAGGTCACATCTCTCAGCCCAATCTAAATCTTTAACACTCCGAGTACTACCTTCCTGCTTTAAGAGCGTTTTAAGAAGGCTTGACCAGCGGAGATCAGCGGAACTAAACGAACAAAACCATGTCGGAATACCAAGCTGCCGAATGCACGCAAACAAATCTTTTTGTGCAGACTGCCAGAAGGGCGGTTGTCCCTCTAATAGGCTGCAAAAAACGATAGCCATTATCATACTGTAACAAATTTTCTAAAGTTGCTTCACCTGCAGCAGCATTATTGGGACTGGAATGCCCCTTTCGCAAAGCTATCGACACTTTTGAAACTACCTGCTGAACTTCTAACATGTACAACGCCAAGAAAAGAAACTTAAAATTTTGTGAAAATCTACCATCCACATGCAATAGCCTGTTAATAAAATACCTACACATGGTCAAACGAATAGGCCGAGGACTATGAAATGTATTACGACCATATGGAAACTCCCTGGGAAAACATTTAGCCTCATTTTCTTTATCAGTTAATAAACTAACTGGACTATTCCCCTCGGCTGGAGCTAAATTTAAAACACCCTCAAAATAGTGATCTAGTGCTTCCTGAGCGATATCGACCGGCATGAAACATGTGTCCTGGTACATACAGTGACGCTGTCTATCATGGAGAAGCTCATCATCTAACTCTTCTGCCTGGTTTTCCATTTCTACATTAACAACTGCACCCCTATCCTTAACAGTTTCTTCTACATTAATTTCTGCACCCGTATCTATAGCTTCCTGTTCTTCCCTGGCAAACTCGTTTACCCACTCTTCATTAAAATCAATGTCAAAATAATACTGATTGTTTTGTTTAAGAAACGCAATGGCCCTCCGTACTCGCGCTGTGTCTACATACTGATACTCATAATGTCCCTTATACGTAAGTTTACGCTTAAGTTTAACGGGCAACAAACAACCATCCATATTACTACGCGGCAACAACCGAACTGAGTCAGAAACTCTCGACGGTATACACGTTACTGGCCCATGAATGCCTCTCTGAAATCCCTTTGGTAAAAGCTAAAACTTGCATAAAATTAATATTAAGTGCAACTATATGCTGTTCAACAGTGTTCAAGCAGGCGAGTTCAGGTGGAATGTCGTCCAATTGTAAATTATTAACTGAACACTCAGGTGGCATTTGGCCTTTACACAGTTTAGAGTTGCAAGTGTAGCAGATCCATAAACTACCTCTACAATCGAAGAGTGGGCATGGCGACGGACAATCTATATCACACGCATGTAAATAGGCCTCTGAGATACAGGCATTAGCTACATCCGCGCATTTCGGTTTAGCCATAAAGTCTTCCTTTCTACAAGGTAAGACCTGGTTTTTAAATAAGAGTTTTAAACACACGCAGCAAATGTATTCTGGACCATCTTCACTTACCTTTAAAAACTGCTCCATGACAAAAGTGAAGTTTTCTAATTTTTGTTTCAATTGCTTTTGCTTGTTCCTGAATGCTGCCCGGGTCCTATTTCTAAATTCTTCATTATTATGGTATTTTTGTTTGCCAAATGCTTTTACTTTCTGTTTATGTTGGGGATTTACTTTATACTTAAGTTTACTGGCTGCCTTAAGATTTTGTTTATGTTGTAGATTAACTTTATATTTATGGATACTAGCGGCTTTAAGTCTATTTTGATGATTTAAATTAAGTCTATACTTATTAATACTAGCCACTTTAAGCTTATTTTGATGATTTAAATTAAGTCTATATTTATTAATACTAGCCGCTTTAAGCTTATTTTTGATGATTTAAATTAAGTCTATATTATTAATACTAGCTGCTATTTATTAGTCTATTTTGCCGCTTTAAGTCTATTTTGATAATTTAAATTATGTCTATACTTACCAATACCAGCTGCTTTAACTTTATTTTGAAAACTTAAATTATCTCTATATTTCTTAATACTGGTAGCTTTAAGTTTATTTTGAAAACTTAAATTAGCTCTATATTTGTTAATACTAGCAGCTTTAACTTTCTTTCTATACAATTCATTCATTCTATATGAATGTTTGCTGGCAGCCTGTTTTTTCTTTTGTATATATTTTGATACAGACTTTACACGAATTTCATTATCTACATTAACCTGTGATTTCACAGCTAAACTTGTAGACCTAATATTATAGCCCTCCACTAATAAACGATATATCTGGCAGCATTCATAACAACCATTAGCATTCGGTATTTTGACGCAAGTTACATTTTCGTAATGACTGTTAATATTTTCTAGGTAGATGCCATTGGATGACAAAGGCTTGGTAGTACAACCATATTTAAGCCAATGTCCATTATAAAATGTAAATACGTTGACGCCTAAATAATCCGCAGCGGCGTGAATTTCTACTTCAGTGGCCCAACTGCCAACTTTACGCATGTTCGAGGTGTTTATGTATTCTTCTACAGACGAATAACCATCGCGCAGTAGTGTGTTATATTTTAAAGGATTATTTAAAAGGTGTTTCACAATCGCAAGTCTAATTTTCCTATGATCTTTTTGTGTGCCACTAATGGCTTGCGAAATCGCACGAAAGAAACAATTACCGTCCGCAACAATTTTGTCTTTGTGACACGGTGCGCCTAATGGACCTACAGTTTTAGGATCTGCTACACCAACCTTCTGAAACTCTGCCTTAATGTGTTTGCACAAGTGCTTACAATCACTTTCAGTAAGTGGATTGAAGGACAGGGCATTCTCTTGAACACTGGTGCACAGCACATCCAAAGTCAACGTCAGTGTCCTGTTTTGTCTTTTTAAGGCGTGTTTAGGGGCACAGAAGAAGAAACTTCTGCAGCCTTTTTGCGCTTTAAGCCCCTCAGACTATCCTCTGCTACAACATTAACACCAGTCATTTCAAACTCTTTAAAAGACACGTCATCACTATCATCACAATCACCGTAACATGCAGCCAATGCACAGAAATAACTATACAGCTCATCTATGCTATTAAAATACACAACCACACTTTTGCCATCAGCATCTACCAACCCTTCAGCACTACGCGAGTGAGAATCTACCACGGCAAACCGACCATTGCTTTTAATAACTGCACAAGTACTACCACAGAGTGTCATAAGACATGTGTCGTACTGTGCCAACAACTGTTCTAAACCACCATCTAACGTCACCCACGCGCCTTCCTCAATAAACTCGTGCTCTACCACATTTGCAGCTCCATTACATGGCTCGCTGAAAGAAAATCTGAACTGCTGCCCATCTATAACAGACTCGGTTGGTAACTCTGTAACAAGTAAATACCCATCCCCACTAATCGAGCCCTTATTCCGACGCTCTGTGTACAGTGCATCCCCAAGAATCAGGACCCTATCTAACTGCCTCTGATCCCACGAAAACACATTCAACTCCGTATGCTTAGCTAAAGCCACCAGAGAAATTGCCATGCACTGTACACCTCCATACAAAAACCGACTATTGCCCTGATGAAAACTACCCCTAATTACAGAAGGAAGACTTTCCCTAACACTAACAGGTACTACATCAGATTGTGCACAACAAGACTTATCTTTCTCTCCTTTGTCTGAAGCACTCTCCTCTTGGACAGCTGATGGAAGGCTGAGCGGAGAAGGCTGACTGGTCACAGAAGAACAGGGAGGGCTGGTCAGATGAGGAGGGCTGAGTGGAGAGAGTGGAGAAGAAGGCGGCAGAGAGGACGCAGGAGAAGGGCAGGTCTACAAGATGCAAAGACAGTGTATTAATATTAGCGTGGCTTCATACTGTAACTTCTTTTCATTTATCTGGCTATATATTTATTTATATTCATCAATCCCAGCCACCCAAAACATGCTACATAGGTCCCAGGTCATCATTGTAAAGGAGAAGCCGTTCTCACCTGACTTACCTGCTAAAATACCCTATAAATATATTTTTTGACACGGTTCAACTCACCTGGTCTGTCAACATCCCCATCTGGTCTTTGGAACTGCTAAGTGACGTTCCTGGAGTCACTTCGACCTCTACACACTACAAAAAACATGTATACAGAAGCCCATATTCAGTCAGTCAAAGACAAATGACAGTCACAGACACATGACATAACTCCAATATATAAACTAGCTCATACCTCATCCAGTTCCATCTCAGTCAGGGAAACAGGAGTTGACACAGGTCTCACCTTCAGTGTAGATGCTCCCTTAGGCTTTGTAAAGAAAATTTAGTATTAGTCACCCATTTTTAATAAAACAGGACAAATGCTGTGGAAAGACAAAACAAGCTCACCTGCCGCTGGGAGCATCGACGCTTTGAGGAAGGTGGTTTTATTGTCTCTCGCGAGACATTCTCCTCCATCCCGGATGTGGAGCTGGCACGTGTAGAGCGTTTCCGTGCCATCCTGGATGTGGAGATGACGGGTGTACTAACTTTCACCACGTCTGCACAGGAGTGCGAGGACAGGAAGGCTTCTCACCTCCACAGCCGCCTATGCAATATAAGCATGATTGATGAGTAAAATCACACATTTGGCATGAACATATCAACACATAAACAACACTGACCTGGTCCTCCTCCAATGCAGGTGGGCAACTGGCAGGTGAGCAGGGTCTCACCTCCGGACCAGGAGAGGAGCGTGAAGGAGAGGGGCGGCGCCTCACCTCCACAACAGGCTACAGAACACAATACACAAGTCAGTTTTATATACCAGACATGGAAAATATCTGTAATCCTACACCCACCTTGTCTCCACCTCCCGGGTTGTTGAGCTGGAAGGTGAGCAGGCAGTGCTCACCTCCCCAGCCGTTGCCTTGACCACTGCCTGCGGCCGGCGTTTACGGGCAACAGCTTTGGGACGTCTTGCCTCAGACGTCTTTCAAAAAGAAAACAGTGGTTTCTTTACAAAGTCCAGAATCAAACACTGAATCTTTTATAATTGACTCAACTTAACAATAAAAAATTACCTTCTTTTCCTTAGGAAAAGAATCAAGGTTGGATGGAGAGATCTTGTCCATCTCAACCAACATGGCGGGGCTGAACAGCACAGAACAGCACAGAGGAGAAGTATGTGGACAAACCACCTGTGCACATGGATCAAAAATGTTTATATTATGCACTATATAATTTGATTAGGACTATGTGACTAGTGTCATGTCTTAAACTCACATCAACCAGTCCTGCCTGGAGTCCCACAGGAGAGCTCTGGTTCTTCTGTGAAAAATCAAATTAATAAAAACCTGAATAATATGTAATAAGAGGTTCTGTTCACACAATGTCATAACATTCTAAATTGAAATTGCATTCAAAATGTAGAGATAATGTAAATAATGTAGAGATCCTCCTTAAATCCCTAGCACCACACATTGGTCTCTCTGAGGTCTAAACCATCAGTAACGGTATCAGCCATGAAATGGAATGGAGACAAGCAGTTACATCACCAGACCAGTTTCTTTGGGAATAAGACATCCAGAATAGAATGAAAATGGATCAGATTATGCTGAGAAACATTCCAGGTAAATCAAAACAACAAGTGATGGACACTTCATCAGTAAACTTAAAGTATATCTTTAAAGCTACAGAGTCTATGGAACAAAGACCATTTGAACCAAATTACAGAAATAAGGAGTTGCCTCCACACAAAATATTGGGACACTGAAACTGTTGTGATTTACAGTGGCCATTAAAGAGTTCTAACTAAATATTTTTAGCTTTTCATATATCCAAGTATTGTATAATGTTCAAAATATTGACAATTTAATGTCTGAAAACATCTCATAAAACACCACTCAATTATGTTGTAGTTTTAAAATTTAAAAGGTACACTTATACTGGTTTTCTGGTTGAGGTGTGAAATTTTCTGCATGTTAATGATACTATTTTTATCTAGCATGTCTCACAAAATTGGAGTTTTTTTGGAGTAAATTTTACCAGTAACTGACCACACAGTTTATCTGGTTATTAGTCTATTAGGCAATTGCATCTATAGAATAGTCAAGTGTTGCAGCAAGATGAAATTTTGCTGAGCTTGATAAAAGAAAAATTAAGTTTTGAGTTTCTGAGTTTAAATGGAAACTTTATGTGACTTCACACAAACTCTATCAATATTTTCAGTGACATCACTTTCTACTGAATAGAACAGCTGCCGCAGTTTTAAATGTTTGGACAATTCAATGGCAACTGATCTGCAGCAAAGCACAATTGATAAACCATATCAGTTTATACACTGTGTCACTGTTACCTTTCTGCCTGGTTCAACCTTGGTGTATCCTTCGTCATCAGTAGGGCGTGGGCGTGGTACGGGCAAAGATCCGGTCACGACCACTTTTGGCTTAACCCTTCTGGTGGCGACGCGGGATGGGGAGGAGACACCGGGCGGTGGGGCAGGTGTCTGCCTCTCTAGCTCCGTGTAGCAAGCCTGCCACAGGAGCTGAGCCAAGATCCCCATCCCATGGTTGTCGCTCAGATGGACCTGAAACATAAACATAAAATTTAGCAAGGTTATGCTGAACTAATTGCACTGACGACACAACTCGCCAGTGCAAAACTACCTTTCCTAAGTTTAGTTAGTAGTTTTGAGATTGTGTGATTGGCAAAAGTGTGAAGATTTTTTTTTTTTAAATTTTTTTTTCCATTAGGGAGGGGATGAGGTAGATTTAATCTCATCTTATTTTGAAAATGTGTTGAATGTGACACTGTTAAAGCTGACACACAGGTGGTGCATAGCCAAACATTAATTCAGAAATAATAACATTATACTTACGCCGTTCTGCTCCACAGCTCCAGGCGATCCATCG
>NW_026571379.1:0-32861 GCF_026225935.1 Boleophthalmus pectinirostris | reverse complement strand
CCTATTTGAATCAACAATCGACTTAACCAAATTAACCGATCCGTCACTCAAACGCACATCACCAGTTTTGTAGAACTGTTCAAATGTTTCAAATGGAGGCGGCTTAAGGATCAGCTCAACGCGATACGGAAAGAATAACTGAAGAATACTTTGATAAAATAACTCTGTGTTTTTAGTCTCAGAAAATCGCGCATATCTAACAACGCGGGCTTGGTCGTGTTCGTTTGGTAATCGCGCCTAATCTATTTTGTAAAAGAATTGGATTTTTTACATTTATCAGACGGACCAAGTAAGCGATATTCGGATACGAATGTCGCAATGCACATGTCATTAAATGTGCTGTCATTTGGTCTACTCAAGTATCTATCAATACTGTTTGTCATCCAAATATCGTCCCCCATTTTATCATCTATTTCGCCAATTGGTCTTACTCATACGCACTATATTATCACCAGTGGGGACAAAAAGTAACTTTACGCGAAAACTCCTTTAAGTGCATGTTTGTTACGCGATACACAGCTTCCTGCGCAGAGACATCACGATTATGAAGATAAACGCTGCCTAACTTTTTAAATGCCTCTTTTGCACTAACATTACCATTGGAAGCTTCTTTTTGTGCATTACTTAAAAGTAAACCCATCTCTCTCTCAGCTTTAGAAATATACGAAATAATATATACGACGCACGCCCACGCATCTACAACGAACTGAATGTCCATGTTGGCATTCCAGCAAGCTAATAATTTCTCGTTGTAGTTATTTATAAAGGCTTCTCTAACCTCCCTTTTTAAAACTATGTGTGTGTGTCCGTCTAAAACGCTGTACACCTGTTCGAATGTGGACTGTGTTAACCCCAGTGACGCAAACAACTCTTCAGGACTAACACACAGGTTATTTTCATCAAGAACAGCATTCTTCAGCGCGCTCATAATTAATTGAGCCTCCTCCTTCTTAACAATAGGCTCAGATTCTGGGTCCTTATGTTTAATAAACGTACGCGCTGATACCGGACGCGGGAAGTTAAAACGACACACTTTGTTATTTTTTCTACAAGTTTTTGAGTGACGCTTAGAATGCTGCTGCACCGAAGCAACTTTTTCCAATAAATCCAGATCCGAGGGTATTTCACAGGTAACATATTTATCAACAAATTGAACTACCTCTTCATCTTTATTTACGCCGAGCTTTGGTGCATTTTCTATCCAAAACAGAC
This sequence comes from Boleophthalmus pectinirostris, assembly GCF_026225935.1. Classification (NCBI taxonomy): domain Eukaryota; kingdom Metazoa; phylum Chordata; class Actinopteri; order Gobiiformes; family Gobiidae; genus Boleophthalmus; species Boleophthalmus pectinirostris. The sequence continues at coordinate 31,649 of NW_026571379.1, read as the reverse complement.
AGTGGACATGGGGTGATCCACGCTGCTGGAATTCTACGCGATAAAAATAATCTATCACTTTACCAATGGGCTGAGCTGGGGACAGAATAACTTTACGCAAAAAACGATGCCAACGAGCATCAAACATCCGAGCCGCAGTTACAGGGTGACGACGCAAAAGGTCACATCTCTCAGCCCAATCTAAATCTTTAACACTCCGAGTACTACCTTCCTGCTTTAAGAGCGTTTTAAGAAGGCATGACCAGCGGAGATCAGCGGAACTAAACGAACAAAACCATGTCGGAATACCAAGCTGCCGAATACACGCAAACAAATCTTTTTGTGCAGACTGCCAGAAGGGCGGTGTCCCTCTAATAGGCTGCAAAAAACGATAGCCATTATCATACTGTAACAAATTTTCTAAAGTTGCTTCACCTGCAGCAGCATTACTGGGACCAGAATGCCCCTTTCGCAAGCTATCGACACTTTTGAAACTACCTGTTGAACTTCTAACATGTACAAATGCCATGAAAAGAAACTTAAAATTTTGTGAAAATCTACCATCCACGTGCAAAAGCCTGTTAATAAAATACCTGCACATGGTCAAACGAATAGGCCGAGGACTATGAAATGTATTACGACCATATGGAAACTCCCTGGGAAAACATTTAGCCTCATTTTCTTTATCAGTTAATAAACTAACCGGACTATTCCCCTCAGCTGGAGCCAAATTTAAAACACCCTCAAAATAATGATCCAGCGCTTCCTGAGCGATATCGACCGGCATGAAACAAGTATCCTGGTACATACAGTGACGCTGTCTATCATGGAGAAGCTCATCATCTAAATCTTCTTCCTGCTTTTCTGTTTCTACATTAACTTCTGCACCTGTATCTACAGTTTCCTCTTCTTCCCTGGCAAACTCGTTTACCCACTCTTCATTAAAATCAATATCAAAATAATACTGGTTGTTTTGTTTAAGAAACGCAATGGCCCTCCGTACACGCGCTGTGTCTACATACTGATACTCATAATGTCCCTTATAAGTAAGTTTACGCTTAAGTTTAACGGGCAACAAACAACCGTCCATATTACTACGCGGCAACAACCGAACTGAGTCAGAAACTCTCGACGGTATACACGTTACTGGCCCATGAATGCCTCTCTGAAATCCCTTTGGTAAAGCTAAAACTTGCATAAAATTAATATTAAGTGCAACTATATGCTGTTCAACAGTGTTCAAGCAGGCGAGTTCAGGTGGAATATCGTCCAATTGTAAATTATTAACTGAACACTCAGGTGGAATTTGACCTTTACAAAGTTTAGAATTGCAAGTGTAGCAGGTCCATAAATCTACCTCTACAACTGAACAGTGGGCATGGCGACGGACAATTATGAATCACACGCATGTAAATAGGCCTCTGAGATACACGCATTAGCTACATTCGCGCATTTTGGTTTAGCCATAAAGTCTTCCTTTCTACAAGGTAAGACCTGGTTTTTAAATAACAGTTTTAGACACACGCAGCAAATGTATTCCGGACCATCTTCACTTTCCTTTAAAAACTGTTCCATGACAAAAGTGAAGTTTTCCAATTTTTGTTTCAATTGCTTTTGCTTGTTCCTGAATGCTGCCCGGGTCCTATTTTTAAATTCTTCATTATTATGGTATTTTTGTTTGCCAAATGCTTTTACTTTCTGTTTATGTTGGGGATTTACTTTATACTTAAGTTTACTTGCTGCCTTAACATTTTGTTTATGTTGTAGATTAACTTTATATTTATTGAATACTAGCTGCTTTAAGTCTATTTTGATAATTTAAATTAAGTCTATATTTATTAATACTAGCGCTTTAAGCTTATTTTGATGATTTAAATTAAGTCTATATTTATTAATACTAGCCGCTTTAAGCTTATTTTGATGATTTAAATTAAGTCTATATTTATTAATACTAGCTGCTTTAAGTCTATTTTGATACTTTAAATTATGTCTATACTTACCAATACCAGCTGCTTTAACTTTATTTTGAAAACTTAAATTATCTCTATATTTCTTAATTTGTTAATACTAGCAGCTTTAACTTTCTTTCTATACAATTCATTCATTCTATATGAATGTTTGCTGGCAGCCTGTTTTTTCTTTTGTATATATTTTGATACAGACTTTACACGAATTTCATTATCTACATTAACCTGTGATTTCACAGCTAAACTTTTAGACCTAATATTATAGCCCTCCACTAATAAATGATTCATCTGGCAGCATTCATAACAACCATTAGCATTTGGTATTTTGACGCAAGTTACATTTTCGTAATGACTGTTAATATTTTCTAGATAGATGCCACTGGATGACAAAGGCTTGGTAGTACAACCATATTTAAGCCAATGTCCATTATAAAATGTAAATACATTGATGCCTAAATAATCCGCGGCGGCGTGAATTTCTACTTCAGTGGCCCAACTGTTCCAACTTTACGCATGTTCGACGCGCTGATATAGTCTTCTACAGACAAATAACCATCGCGCAATAGTGTGTTATATTTTAAAGGATTATTTAAAAGGTGTTTCACAATCGCAAGTCTAATTTTCCTATGATTTTTTTGTGTGCCACTAATGGCCTGCGAAATCGCACGAAAGAAACAATTACCGTCCGCAACAATTTTGTCTTTGTGACACGGTGCGCCTAATGGACCTACAGTTTTAGGATCTGCTACACCAACCTTCTGAAACTCGGCCTTAATGTGTTTGCACAAGTGCTTACAATCACTTTCAGTAAGTGGATTGAAGGACAAGGCATTCTCTTGAACACTAGTGCACAGCACATCCAAGTTTATGTCAGTGTCCTGCTTTGTCTTTTTAAGCGTGTTTAGGGGCACAGAAGAAGAAACATCTGTGGCCTTTTGGCGCTTTAAGCCCCTCAGAGTATCCTCTGCTACAACAACATTAACACCAGTAATCTCAAACTCTTTAAAAGACACATCATCACTATCCTCATCACAAGCGCCATAACATGCAGCCAACGCACAAAAATAACTATACAGCTCATCTATGCTATTAAAATACACAACCACACTTTTGCCATCAGCATCTACCAACCCTTCAGCACTACGCGAGTGAGAATCTACCACGGCATACCGACCATTGCTTTTAATAACTGCACAAGTACTACCACAGAGTGTCATAAGACATGTGTCGTACTGTGCCAACAACTGTTCTAAACCACCATCTAACGTCACCCACGCGCCTTCCTCAATAAACTCGTGCTCTACCACATTTGCAGCTCCATTACGTGGCTCACTGAAAGAAAATCTAAACTGCTGCCCATCTATAACAGACTCGGTTGGTAACTCTGTAACAAGTAAATACCTATCCCCACTAATCGAGCCCTTATTCCGACGCTCTGTGTACAGTGCATCCCCAAGAATCAAAACCCTGTCTAACTGCCTCTGATCCCACGAAAACACATTCAACTCCGTATGCTTAGCTAAAGCCACCAGAGAAATTGCCATGCACTGTACACCACCATACAAGAACCGACTATCGCCCTGATGAAAACTACCCCTAATTGCAGAAGGAAGACTTTCCCTAACACTAACAGGTACTACATCAGATTGTGCACAACAAGACTTATCTTTCTCTCCTTTGTCTGAAGCACTCTCCTCTTGGACAGCTGATGGAAGGCTGAGCGGAGAAGGCTGACTGGTCACAGAAGAACAGGGAGGGCTGGTCAGATGAGGAGGGCTGAGTGGAGAGAGTGGAGAAGAAGGCGGCAGACAGGTGGCAGGAGAAGGGCAGGTCTACAAGATGCAAAGACAGTGTATTAATATTAGCGTGGCTTCATACTGTAACTTCTTTTCATTTATCTGCTATATATTTATTTATATTCATCAATCCCAGCCACCCAAAACATGCTACATAGGTCCCAGGTCATCATTGTAAAGGAGAAGCCGTTCTCACCTGACTTACCTGCTAAAATACCCTATAAATATATTTTTTGAGACGGTTCACTCACCTGGTCTGTCAACATCCCCATCTGGTCTTTGGAACTGCTAAGTGACGTTCCTGGAGTCACTTCGACCTCTACACACTACAAAAAACATGTATACAGAAGCCCATATTCAGTCAGTCAAAGACAAATGACAATCACAGACACATGACATAACTCCAATATATAAACTAGCTCATACCTCATCCAGTTCCATCTCAGACAGGGAAACAGGAGTTGACACAGGTCTCACCTTCAATGTAGATGCTCCCTTAGGCTTTGTAAAGAAAATTTAGTATTAGTCACCCATTTTTAATAAAACAGGACAAATGCTGTGGAAAGACAAAACAAGCTCACCTGTCGCTGGGAGCATCGACGCTTTGAGGAAGGTGGTTTTATTGTCTCTCGCGAGACATTCTCCTCCATCCCGGATGTGGAGCTGGCACGTGTAGAGCGTTTCCGTGCCATCCTGGATGTGGAGATGACGGGTGTAGTAACTTTCACCACGTCTGCACAGGAGTGGCGAGGACAGGAAGGGCTTCTCACCTCCACAGCCGCCTATGCAATATAAGCATGATTGATGAGTAAAATCACACATTTGGCATGAACATATCAACACATAAACAACACTGACCTGGTCCTCCTCCAATGCAGGTGGGGAACTGGCAGGTGAGCAGGGTCTCACCTCCGGACCAGGAGAGGAGCGTGAAGGAGAGGGGCGGCGCCTCACCTCCACAACAGGCTACAGAACACAATACACAAGTCAGTTTTATATACCAGACATGGAAAATATCTGTAATCCTACACCCACCTTGTGCTCCACCTCCCCGGGTGTTGAGCTGGAAGGTGAGCAGGCAGTGCTCACCTCCCCAGCCGTTGCCTTGACCACTGCCTGCGGCCGGCGTTTACGGGCAACAGCTTTGGGACGTCTTGCCTCAGACGTCTTTCAAAAAGAAAACAGTGGTTTCTTTACAAAGTCCAGAATCAAACACTGAATCTTTTATAATTGACTCAACTTAACAATAAAAAATACCTTCTTTTCCTTAGGAAAAGAATCAAGGTTGGATGGAGAGATCTTGTCCATCTCAACCAACATGGCGGGGCTGAACAGCACAGAACAGCACAGAGGAGAAGTATGTGGACAAACCACCTGTGCACATGGATCAAAAATGTTTATATTATGCACTATATAATTTGATTAGGACTATGTGACTAGTGTCATGTCTTAAACTCACATCAACCAGTCCTGCCTGGAGTCCCACAGGAGAGCTCTGGTTCTTCTGTGAAAAATCAAATTAATAAAACCTGAATAATATGTAATAAGAGGTTCTGTTCACACAATGTCATAACATTCTAAATTGAAATTGCATTCAAAATGTAGAGATAATGTAAATAATGTAGAGATCCTCCTTAAATCCCTAGCACCACACATTGGTCTCTCTGAGGTCTAAACCATCAGTAACGGTATCAGCCATGAAATGGAATGGAGACAAGCAGTTAACATCACCAGACCAGTTTCTTTGGGAATAAGACATCCAGAATAGAATGAAAAATGGATCAGATTATGCTGAGAACATTCCAGGTAAATCAAAACAACAAGTGATGGACACTTCACCAGTAAACTTAAAGTATATCTTTAAAGCTACAGAGTCTATGGAACAAAGACCATTTGAACCAAATTACAGAAATAAGGAGTTGCCTCCACACAAAATATTGGGACACTGAAACTGTTGTGATTTACAGTGGCCATTAAAGAGTTCTAACTAAATATTTGTAGCTTTTCATATATCCAAGTATTGTATAATGTTCAAAATATTGACAATTTATGTCTGAAAACATCTCATAAAACACCACTCAATTATGTGTAGTTTAAAATTTAAAAGGTACACTATACTGGTTTTCTGGTTGAGGTGTGAAATTTTCTGCATGTTAATGATACTATTTTGTCTAGCATGTCTCACAAAATTGGAGTATTTTTTGGAGTAAATTTTTACCAGTACTGACCACACAGTTTATCTGGTTATTAGTCTATTAGGCAATTGCATCTATAGAATAGTCAAGTGTTGCAGCAAGATGAAATTTAGCTGAGCTTGATAAAAGAAAAATTAAGTTTTGAGTTTCTGAGTTTTAAATGGAAAACTTTATGTGACTTCACACAAACTCTATCAATATTTTCAGTGACATCACTTTCTACTGAATAGAACAGCTGCCGCAGTTTTAAATGTTTGGACAATTCAATGGCAACTGATCTGCAGCAAAGCACAATTGATAAACCATATCAGTTTATACACTGTGTCACTGTTACCTTTCTGCCTGGTTCAACCATGGTGTATCCTTCGTCATCAGTAGGGCGTGGGCGTGGTACGGGCAAAGATCCGGTCACGACCACTTTTGGCTTAACCCTTCTGGTGGCGACGCGGGATGGGGGAGGAGACACCGGGGGCGGTGGGGGCAGGTGTCTGCCTCTCTAGCTCCGTGTAGCAAGCCTGCCACAGGAGCTGAGCCAAGATCCCCATCCCATGGTTGTCGCTCAGATGGACCTGAAACATAAACATAAAATTTAGCAAGGTTATGCTGAACTAACTTTTGCACTGACGACACAACTCGCCAGTGCAAAACTACCTTTCCTAAGTTTAGTTAGTAGTTTTGAGATTGTGTGATTGGCAAAAGTGTGAAAGATTTTTTTTTTTAAAATCCATTAGGGAGGGGATGAGGTAGATTTAATCTCATCTTATTTTGAAAATGTGTTGAATGTGACACTGTTAAAGCTGACACACAGGTGGTGCATAGCCAAACATTAATTCAGAAATAATAACATTATACTTACGCCGTCTCTGCTCCACAGCTCCAGGCGATCCATCGGGAAATGCTCAGCCACAGGGAAAAAGCGGATTCCTTTGAAAACATAAGGATATCATTAATTGTATTAAATATAAAGAGAGGGTTCTAAAGTATCAAAACCAAACACTAAAGTACCCATGCGAGCCGAGACGCGGTGAAACTCCTGTCTCAAGAGAGTCTGGAGATACAAATCATCCGCAAGACGATTTGGAAAATCCATGACAATGACCTATGTGAAACATTATCATGTTAATATACTGTGAAATATCAAACCAAGCAAAATAATAATAGTATTAAAAAAAATACCCTCTGCCAGCGGCCGCAGACATAGGCCAGGAGTCGGCCGAACTCAGCTGCAGCCTCATCAATCGTAGTGCTGGCGTGCAAATTGTTACAAGGGGAGAGTAGACAGACCAGAGCAGGCTCTATTAAAATAAAATAAAATAACTTTAATACCCACGGGATAATTTGAACACATGGAAATTGATATAATCCACAAAATGGCATTATGCATTCACATGTTTGTTTTAAGATAATTAAATAATCTTAACTATGCTGAATCAAAACTCATTTTTAAAAAAGAACACTGTAACATTTGTGGTGGAGGGTGTGCCTCCTGCTTGTCTCCATGGACATGTTTGTTTTGTCTGGGTTCTGTATTGCCATCTCTTTTTTAAGAGACAAGCAGGCAACATCACCAGGTACAAATCAGATGTATTTCTGCAATAAAAATGTAAGGTAATTAACTTAATGCCACAGGGTGGGACATTCCAGGCAACACAATAATACCTCTAAGAAGACAAGCAGGTGTCTTATCCTGCACCAAAAATGTTACATAGGTCACCTTTAAACATTTAGATTCATAGTCTAATTTACAGGTTCTAAAATACAATGTTTTCATTATTAGCTCACCTCTGGGAATCTTGGCCACAGCCAACTGCCTCTGGATGTCCCAGGCAGAACCCCCAGGAGTCGAGCTGAAGCCAAAGGACAGACATCCCTCTGGCATCGGCACGATCCCATCAACAAGTGCACGTAAATGCGAGTGCCCGGCAATCAGAACAAACTAGATACAACAAAACAAAAAGTCTTTAAAAAAGTGCACTCCTTCTGTTGGAAGGCCCATTACCTGCTTGTCTCTAAAGAGATGCTATTGTTTTTCTGGGAATATGCTACAGTATGACATGAAGCATTTCTGATCTTTCTAAGTGGAGAGGAGACCCCTCTCCCAGTAAGACTGTATGTATTTAAAATGTGTGTTTTTCTTTTTTAATAATTACACTCTCAATTATATCAATGCTAAATAGACATGTTTACTGCTATACTGCAGAACATTCCAGACAAAGCAAGACAGAGACAAGCACCCTTTCCCCCTTCTAACCAGAACAGTACACCTTTAATATTCTACAACAAATGCCTTTGATTCATTCTTAGTGAATGTTTCAGATGACATCACAATATTCTACGGACCAATAATATTCAATACAGATTGAGCAGCTACAATAAATATACTGCTATAATTTCTGTTATATAGCATGTTGTAGGGTCTAGTGCCTTTAAGAACCCCTTTATTAACCCTTTATTAGCATGAAATGTCATTTTAGAATCTGAAAACCACCAATTTATACCAATAAACACACCTTCTTGTCAGGACACTCGTCTGGAAATTTCTGCTTGTAAGGTTTTCCAGTGACTTGCGAAACCTCCCAGTTCTGCTTACGCACAGAATGCCGAGAACCAGTGCCATAGCCTAAAAAGAAATTACTATGAGACAAGTTCATAGAGGCGGGTAAAAATGTGTAGAATAAGAAATGTAAACATACAAACAGTAGGTTCAGGGCTGGGGGAGCGACGGCGGGCAGCGGCCAAGAGCTGCTCCTGTCGTCGCTGCTGAGCAGCCAAAGAGCGCTTGAATCCCTTTGGCCGAGGCATCTGAAAACACACACATGAAATGTTAAAAGCAACAATCACTGGTGTAAACATTATTCACAAGAAAGGAGTAAGACTAACGTATTACAACCTTTAACTATACAACTTTATATAACTAAACTGGAACTAACCCAGAACTAAGTCAGGAATGCACCAAAAATACTTACACTTATAATAAAGCAGTAGTAAATGAGAGCCAGGACTAGAATTAACAAATAATTAGGACTAAATCAAAACTAAACTAAGGACCAGAACTACACCAAAACTAAAATGTGACTTTATACCATGTTTTACTAACATCAGTACTAGAACCACAACTAGAAGACCAGGACTAAACTACATGCATAAAAGATGCAAGTCAAAATAAGATTACACTTTGCACAACACATACACAAACATAAACCACAAATAAACTAGGACTAAACAAGATCCAAACCAGGACTAAAGTAGGAGTAAATCTAAACCAGGAATAAACAAAGAACAGGCCTAAATCAGGAACACAATACATCACAGTACATTACTTCACTTATTGCCATTTACTTTAAAAAAAAATTCGTATAGCATATTTTATGAGAAAACAGAGCACCTTTAAATCCACAAAAAATATGTGGCCAGTGTGAAACTAAACCATGACCAAACTAGGACCTTTTGGACACGTTTTCATTGATTACTTATTAATTAATATAGTAATAAATATAATTATACAATATATTCTTCACTTATAACTCCAAACAAATGTGCATGCAAATCAACTAAAGCGCACAGCTGATACTCAACTGGACTGACACTTAAGTTTCACTTTTTCTTTAGCCTTTACCCACAAAGGAAGACAAAGATTATAGCCAGTGCACTCCTCAATGGATATATTTTCTACATAATATTATTTACGAATTACGCTTTTACCAGGACCAACAAGAAAGATATTGATGGTCCTGGTCCAGTCCTGGGGCCTCATTTATAAATCTTGCTTACCCAAAAATCCGTGCGTACGCGCTCTCTACGCCAACCGCGGTATTTATAAAACTCGCCTAAGGCGTGGCTCTTTGCTTAACTCTACACCAACTCTGAACCTCCTGTAAGTTCTACGCAAAGTCTGGAGACACGGGGAAAAAGCGACACTCGTGGAGAGAAGCAGAAGTGAACAGAGTTTGAGGAAGTGTTTGATCAGAAAATCCACGTATACATTTAGAATTACCTTCAGATTTGCGCATTTAAATGTTTGGTTCGCCAAAACACGGAGAAGAGCTGTTTATTCCACTCATTATTCTCCACAATATTATAACATTTGAAAACTCGTGCACGAGCGCGGCCACGTTCCCGGACCCGGTGTAGCGCAGAGTCCCACAGTCCACACCGCGACCATAGACTTCTCATTATTTCGTCCTCTGTGTTGGTCACAGACTGTGTTCTATAGAAGTCTATGGTCGCGGTGTGGACTGTGGGACTCTGCGCTACACCGGGTCCGGGAACGTGCTCGCGCTCGTGCACGAGTTTCACGAGAATAATGAGTGGAATAAACAGCCCTTCTCCGTATTTTGGCGAACCAAACATTTAAATGCACAAATCAGAAAGTAATTCTTCTATATATGTGGATTTTCTGATCAAACACTTCCTCAAACTCTGTTCACTTCTGCTTCTCTCCACGAGTGTCGCTTTTTCCCCGTGTCTCCAGACTTTGCGTAGAACTTACAGGAGGCACCGAGTTGGCGTAGAGTTAAGCAAAGAGCCACGCCTTAGGCGAGTTTTATAAATACCGCGGTTGGCGTAGAGAGCGCGTACGCACGGATTTTTACGTAAGCAAGATTTATAAATGAGGCCCCAGGAGTTTCGCTCACGTTATCAGTTTTACGCCAACACCACAAACTGTGGCTAGATATGGACTACGCTGTGTGAGCGGGCAGCGCGCATGCGCATGGGCACGCGGGCTGCGCGGGCACGCAAAGGCGCGGGCTGCGCGGGCACGTAAGGGCGCGGGCACTCAGGTGCGCGGGCTGCGCGCAGAACGACCGTTTAGCCAGAGCTATTGGCTTAGCCATGCTCGTGTTAACTGGTATATTTCGCGAGCTGATCCGGACTAAACCAAGTCTGAACAAGTACTAAACCACACCTAAACAAGAATTGAATCAGGACCGGGAACTAAACCAGGACTAAGCCAGTGAAAAGTTAACTCAAACCTACGCGTTTCTGGTTGTATTTGAACATATAAACAGCTATAACGAATCATTTCTACACAAACAATAGCAGCTCTACGTTTTAAACAGCACTTACCTTCAAAGTAGAAGAGCGAGGTCGATGTAAATCTCACTAGCCTTCTTCAGAGAAGAAAAATGCCGAGCAAGAAGTAGGGTGGACAACCAAACCAGATAAAAAGTTTATCCGATCCGATGATCCAAAAGGTGGGCGAAAAAGGCGACTCAAGGTATCACAGCAGTGAAACACCTCCGAGCAGCAGTGGTGACTCCGAGCAGCAGTGAAACACCTCCGAGCAGCAGTGGTGACAGCGCACGAAGTCTGTCAACGAGCGGGAGACCTTGATTGTATTTATAGAGAAGGAGTGGACCAATCAGACACGTCCATTTCAAAAGTGCGTCTCTCTCCAACCAATTACAGTCGCGCTTTCCTGTTCAAAATAGCCGCGAACATAGAAATACATAGAAGCCGCGCCACTCAATGTAGCGCGTTCTGACGGAATGGCTGCAATACTGGGACAGGCCACTGAGCGATCAGCAATTACAATCAATACAGTTAGAGGTCCACCGAAACGTTTTTCATTTTCCCACATATTTTAGGTTTTATATCATCAGCCACTATGTATATATTTTATACAATAGTGTCGGTTTGAATTTTAATGTTTTATAACAAGTTTCACCACAGTAAATACATAGAGCTGCTGTGGTGCGCCCTCAAGTGGTTACTAACGTACACTACTCTTAACACTTAACAGTTACTTTCTCGGTAAAAATAAAATAAAATTTTATATAAATAAAATAACCTGTTTTGTTAGTTTAAAGATCATTATTACCGATATATATGTTTATTGTGAAGTTTTAATTACCATAACCTTTTAAGCATCACATTCAGATTTTGACAAACTTGATTGATTGTTTTGGAAACAGTAGCTCACATCACACATCAGAAGATATTAAAAGAATAAAGACAAAAAATATATAAAATATTAATAATAAATTCTAAATAAATAGCAAACATAGCAAGACACTGTTGTAAAATAAGACATAAATATATAAATGTAGTCATACAAATATATCCCTGTAGCTATATACAAAGGTTATAAGGAGAAACAGTGCAAAGATGACATGATGATTGACAGGGTGTAAGATTATCTGGTTCGTAAGGGTGAGTTTTTATACAGCAAACAAGAATTATCTTTTTTCCTGTTTTGCTGTTTATAAAAATAAAATCATTGAGTAAGAAAGTACAGTCAATAGCTTTGCATCTGACTGTCACAACAGCCATGATGGGACCACATCCATTTCTGTCATTTCAAATCACATCTGAAGAACCTTTAGATGGATAGATACTTCATTGTTCCCAAAGTAAATTCTACTTTTCTAATTAATATGGCTTCCTTCTTTGTATTTCTATGGGCTGTGGCAGTGACAGTGGGGAATTAATAATGTAACTCTGTCCCATAGTATATGTATCATATCTCTGTTATATTGCATTTAAAAATGGAAATTAGGTACATAATTGCTATATTCTCTAAAATGGCTTGTTTTGTTTAAGAATGTCAACCTAAATATTCAATTATTCATACTAAAATGACTCACGCAGTCTAGTAAAGTTGCGCTGTCTTTAAACATACATCTGACAATGAAATGCATTTGTAATTTAAATTAAATCTAACTACTACAAACATATAGTACACAACCAAAACAATACAGATAAAAAAGCATTATGATGTCAAGAGGCTCCACGCAAATACAACAGGCCGAGAGAGCAGGAATCCTGTACAGAGATATCCTTCAGTGCACCTTCTGAAGCTGAGATGACCACATTTGTTTAGTCATGGATTAGTCCTCCTCCTCAGTCCTGGAATCAGTCCTGGTTTAGTCCTGGTTTAGTCTTAGTTCAGTCCGTGTCGTAGGCAGTGCAAAAGTTTGATATAATCTCGGGTTAACGGGCAGGTGCGGTCCTGTACTGGCGGGTGCGGTGTTGTACTGTGGGTCTCCAAAAATGGATCCGTGCAGTTCTCTGCGCTCTTGGCTCCATTACGGAATAAATGAAACTTCAGTTCGTTACATAAAGAAGGGGGAAAATAACAAAAGTGAACACTATAGCGCCCCCTACCATACACATGAAATGTCAACATTGTCGGATTTGTACCAAATTTGGGATTTCAATTCTATTAATGACTACAAGCAAANTGAAGTTGTTACAGTAACTGCAGCAAACCTGAAGAAAGCCTTGGACAATTTTTTCATGGACAACAATTTCCCGTGGCCCAACTTGGTGAGCATGGTGATGGATTCCTATGCAGTAATGCGAGGCAGCAAGACTGGCCTAGAAACTAGTGTTCAATGCAACCATTGCCCAGAGCTTCTAGATATTGACATGGACTCATGCCATCACATGCATAATGCGGCCAAGAGATTTTCCAGTGCTTTCAATGTTCATCTAGAACAGCTCTTCGGTGACCTTCATGCTGATCACAAGTGGGCCTCTGACCACATAAATTCATACAGGAGTGTATAGCTCTTTTCCACCTTCATAGCACTTAATGGCCTATTATTCACCGATTCATGCCAATGGCAGCAGCTTCTGCGTGGGTAGCCTGCTCATTAGGAGCAATTTGGATTTCAGTCTCTTGCCCAAGGACATTTTGGCATGTGGGCAGCAGGAGACAGGATTGGAACCGCTAACAGTTTGGTCATTTGATGGCCATTTGATGGCCCTATTATTATACTCTTCTGATCTTGTCCTCCATATGATATCATGGATATTATAAGGGACTGAGTCTTAACTTGAGATATGTGTTCTTTCTGTTAGTCAGTGGGCTTACCTCCAATAGATCTGTGAATACATGAGCATTCCTGGATCAACTCCAAAGAGATTTGTCCCACACATTGGCTGTCATCTTATGATGTTGGACTCAGCACTTAAACCATGCTTCCTGCTTACAAGGTCCTTTTCTTTGGGTTCATGGATGAAGAAAAGGCTTTGTACAAAGAACCTTTGGAACAACTCTACGCTGCTGCTCATCATGTGAATAAAATAGCCCAGAGACGCATTCAGTCTTTTCATAAGGACCTTGGTGGGAAAGGTAAATCAATCCCATGTGGCCATACTGGCTTGTAAAAGCCTGATCCTGTCAGCTCTCAGAAGCTAAGCAGGCTGGGCCTGGGTAGTACTTGGATGGGAGACCACGAGGAATTCCAGGTGCCACAGTGGGGCGCCAGTGGCAAAAACTGTCATTGTGTCCTTAGGCAAGACACTTCTCCCACATTGCCTAGTATAAAAGTGGTGTGAGCGTGAGTGGTGGTGGTTGGAGGGGCCGATGGCGCAGATTGACAGCCTCGCTTCCGTCAGTCTGCCCCAGGGCAGCTGTGGCTACAGTAGTAGCTTACCACCACAGAGTGTGGAGTGACTGAATAATGAACTGTAAAGTGCTTTGGGTATCTTGAAAGGTGCTATATAAATGCTATCAATCAATCAATCCACTGGAGTTGTAATGTAGGCTGGGTAATGTGGCCAAATTAATGGGAATATCTATCAAATTAGAGTTTTGATATCCAAAGCACCATGTGAGTGGATTAAAATGTAGTTACCTAACCTTTGGACACAAGCCATTTGCCAATGATAAAGGAGCACTTTATACCAGTGTGTTATTGTTAATAATATTTATACAGCTGCTGAAGCCCTTCCTGGACCAAGTACTCCAGGGATACATCTCATGTGGGGAATACCTACAGAGCAAGCTGACACTGGATAGTATGACCCTGCAATGCCTGTCTGCTCTTGACCCTATTGCAAGGGGGCACTCCAAGTGACGTTTGCTGAGAAAACTGATGGAGATGTTAAACTCTCTTCTCCCTGCTGATGTTGATGTTCAGCAAGAGGTTAGCTGAATAATGTACATAATGTTAGTGTGTAATATTTGTTTGAGTCTTGTGTGGATGCTTTTGATATTTACTGTTGGTGTATTTTTCTTAGCTAAATGTCCCTTGTGGAATAATTAAATGGTTCTTATCTTATGTCAGATTTTACAGTATGGTGTAGACCAGAGCCTACCAAAGTTCACAGATGGAGATGATGTTGTCAGCTGGTGGGCAGATGTCTTTGAAACAGGAAGATATCCAGCACTCAACAAAACGGTACAGGTAGAATTGTCAGTTTTCCATGGGCCACAGGTAGAGTCAGCTTTTAGTTACATGACAGAAATCATCAACTCAAAGTGGCAACATGACCATCAACGCTCTTAGTGCCATCCAAACCATCAAACACACCATGCTGACCTGAAAGCAGAGTGCAATAGAGATGTTTAACAGAAAAGACATTATGTACTGTATGGGCTGGTAGATCAAAGATGTGCCAAAACATCCTGTCAGCTGGAAGCAAGAACAAAGCCTTAAGAAAGCAGAAAACCTTGCAGGAGATGGAAAGACGGAGAATTTTCGACTGTCAGCCATCCACAAGCGCTGACGCAGCCAGAAAAACCAAGGCAGAAGAGGAGGTTCTGGCCAGAAGGAGGCATTTGGCCAAACAACGAAAGAGAGCTTGTGAAACCCTTGTCCAGGCTAAGAAGAGTTTTTCAGTAACGTAATGTCTCTCTGTGGTTCTTTTGTTATTTCAGTGTCATGACAACTGTCATTGTCACCTTTTTTTGCTGACGAGTTTGCAGGTCTGTTAAAAAGAAAAAAACAACAACAACAACAACAGTTGAGTTGTATTTTATTCAGTGTATTTTCAGCTGAAAGAAAAATGTCTTCTGTATGCGTAATTTTATATTAGATGAAATTTTAGGTGCAAGGTGTGCTGATAATCATTGTTCATTTTGTCGTCTTCTGTACATTCAGTTCTTGGGTTCTAATTAAAAACCGTGAAGTAGGATTATTTGGTGGTGACATGTTGTCTCTCAGCTTGTGTTAAAGATTTGGTTCAGTAACTAGTTAATTAATTCCATGCAAATAAATGTGCAAAGCAACCTGAAGTATAACCCAAGAGTGTGAACTGGTGAGCTCATATTCAGTGCTCTCATGATGTAAGTACAGTTTAATTGTAACTTTTAAAGTATGTGTTTGAAAAACTTTTCTGCTACTTGCATTTTCCATGTGCAGATGTAAATATATGATCTTGAAAGGATGCATGCTGGAATACTCTCAATCTACCTGCTTTATGGTAAGTCCCCCACAACTTTATTGTTCCTAGAATACAGTATAAATATAATTAGGCCGAGCCCCGAAGGGCGTAGGGCCTATTGCTTCGCTCAGCGGAGCGAATGGGAAGGGACGTGCGCATGTCGAATGCGACAAGAACATGCAACTATGTCACGGTCGCCCCGGCACGAACAGCAGTATCCCAGTAACCACGCCCAAGGCCTGGCTCATATTTACTACTGCTAAAATGAATGGAAGTCAATGGGAGGTCGGGGGGTGACCCCAGCGAGATGGTCCAGACGCGCCCGTCACTCACCAATGACCCCACGGGGACGTGGGGAAGGTCGAGAGCTTTCAAAAAATGTATAATATGTTGTTCTAAAATTTTCGGAAATATTGTTTTTGCTCGAATTATTATTATTATTATTCTTCTGCTCTTTAAACCCTAATTTGACCCCCTAAACACGTTCAAAAACTCACCAAACTTGGCCCAAAATTCAGAAGTGGCGAAAAATTCGATAAAATATAGGTTTCGTGCACGGGCATGAAAAAATGGCGACACAGCGCCACCTCGAAAAGTCAAAATACATTGCGCCTATGGGAGACGTCCCGACGTCAACTTTGTCGTAGAGCCACGAAATTCAGTACACACATTCGTCATGTCAAGACAAACAAAAAATGTTATTATGGCCACGCCCCCTGACAAACCAGAAGGCGGCCATCTTGGATTGAAATTTCAGTCCGCGTTTTCGCTGACATTGCATTTGAACGAACTCCTCTGAAGGCGCTTCACCCACAGGGCTGAAAATCACCGTACATCATCTAGACAAGTGGAACATCTAAAGTTAGCTGATTTTTTTTGATAACTGTCACGGTTTACGTGCAGCGAAGCCGCAAAATTTGGTCAAAATTTTGCCTAATTTCAAGGTGACATTATTTGCTCCTGTTCGCACAGACTTAGTCCGATCGTGCTGAAATTTGAATCACTAATGTGTGATCTCAGTCTGAATATAATACACTATAAAACATATGAAACGTGAACACTATAGCGCCCCCTACCGTATACATGAAATGTCAACATTGTCGGATCTGCACCAAATTTGGCAATTAAATTCTACATATGATTACGAGTAAAAAGTATATTATGGCCATGTTAAAATTTTCACTGTTGGCCAGCAGGGGCGCAAAGACTCAACAATTTTGCGCCTATGGGAGACGTCCCGGTCAACTTTGTCGTAGAGCCATGAAATTCGGTACACACATTCATCATGTGAAGACAAACAAAAAAATGTTATTATGGCCACGCCCCCTGACAAACCAGAAGGCGGCCATCTTGGATTGAAAATTTCAGTCCGCGTTTCGCTGACGTTGCATTTGAACGAACTCCTCTGAAGGCGCTTCACCCACAGGGCTGAAAATCACCGTACATCATCTAGACAAGTGGAACATCTAAAGTTAGCTGATTTTTTTTGATAACTGTCACGGTTTACGCGCGGCGAAGCCACAAATTTCGATCAAAATTTTGCCTAATTTCAAGGTGACATTATTTGCTCCTGTTCGCACAGACTTAGTCCGATTGTGCTGAAATTTCAATCACTAATGTGTGATCTCAGTCTGAATATAATACACTATAAAACATATGAAAAGTGAACACTATAGCGCCCCCTACCATAGACATGAAACGTCAACATTGTCGGATTTCTACCAAATTTGGGAATTCAATTCTATTAATGACTACAAGAAAAAACATATATTACTGACATGGGAATTTTCAAGGTTGCCAGCAGGGGGCGCAAAAAATCTAAAGGCGTACTATGTCATTTTGCTGTTTGCAGGCACAGACTTTGCGGACACGGCGTTTAGGGTATGGTGTTGGCGGGGCACACTATTTGTTGGTGCGGTGTTTGCGGGCGCGGCGGGTGCGGCGGGCGCGGCGGGCGAGGGCCGTTCGACGCCGCTTGCGGCTTTAATTTGGAATTACTTTCAAAATCTAAAGGGAAGAATTAGTACTAGTATTCAAGCCTTCTTCTCATTCAACATCCCAGTTCATTCCACAAACCTTCGTACCTTGGGGTGTTGAGTTTATTTCATGGACAGAGCTTTCCTGAGGATATGGAGTTCATATAGAGATGTTGCCTGGTATTTGTTCTATGTACCATATTTTTTGTCCATTCCCTGTTTGATGGATCCGAGAGCTCCTACAATAACCAGGACGATTCTTTTAGCCCCCACATTCTCTCCATCTCTCGAGGTGTTTATATTTGCTTCTCTTCAGCTTCAGCTTTGACAGATGTATTGATGTCAAGAAGCACAACCATATTTATGAGGAGGCAACTTATGTCTGTTGTTTTACAGCACTATGTCCGGCCTATTCACTGCTGTGGTTCGGTCTGTGTGGATTGGCATGTTCCACAGAACTGCATGAGTGTGGGTCCTTTCGAGCCCATTTTTGTTCCAGTTTATACATGATTTGGTCTTAATGTAATTCCAGTTTACATCTGGATCACATGTTGTAGACGCTGCTCAAAACAACAGAAGTTACCATCCATACGTCTTTCCTTCCCCTTAACTGGACTCTGTTCAGACTCACCTGTGCCCAGGTACATGCTCCTATTCCGACATGGCACTTTAGCAGTGGCAGACCGTGTATTTTAACCTAGGCCTTCATAGTACTCCATCTGAAACAATCCACTCCTCAATAACTATTTTATGGTTATAAAAGCCATCTTATTATACAGAAATACAGTATAAAGAGCTGTGGAAAAGTGAGGAGTAAGGAGGGGTGGTGCATGGAGAAGAAGTGAGGTGTGCACGGCCACAACCATAGTTTTGTGAGGATTCATGTGGTTCGGAAGGACAAGTCAGGGCAGGAGCCACTATATTGCCTTAACTATAAAGTGATGCGGGAAACACTGATATCTCCAGGACTGTCCTATAGTGACCTGTGACATGAGGGTCAAAGTAGGACTAAAATAGGACTAAATAGGACCCGGAGGTGCGCCCGCATAGACTGTCAGGTGACCGCATGTTTGAGAGACTGCCTTCACGGATTGTAAAGGCCTCAGGCACCCATCTTGAACTCTGACCCTTCCTGACAACAAATGATGACTGAAATGCAATTGATCAAAAGCTTTAATATGAAAATACATGTCTGGAAGCAACACAAGCATCATTAAAGCTATGAAAGGAAGCAGACAGACCATTTGGAATTATTTAATAATAATATAATTAACATCAGTCTGTGATTCAGATATTTTTTAGGCCAGCAGATAAGATGCTTGGGCTGGTGATCAGAGAATACTTCAGAGAATACCACAGACGATATCAGACAGTTGGAAAATGTCCTAACTAAGTCATGGGAAACAGTCATGCATTTTAAAAAAGAGCATAGGCCAGCCTTCGGGAAAATATTTAATCTGGGCTGCATGGGCCCTCTGTGCTTCATTCATTTCGTCAAGTAGGCGATCTGCGGAGAACACTGTGTTGGAATAGTGATACTAAAAAGTGTCGGAAAACTGGCACGTCTAAATAGGGAGATGTCGTAACGAAGGGATGTCGGAATAGGCGGCGGACGCCCTGTGCCCTCTGGTCTTCTTCTGTTAGGCCAAAGCTGGCAAACTATGAGACTGCTGCAACACAGATAGCATCTAAAAGTGTTATGTACGGTGACCAAACGTCCGTTTTTCCCCGGACATGTCCGTATTTTGCATCATGTCCGGGGTGTCCGGGGTTTTTTTTTATAAAGTGATGCAAATGTCCGGGTCTCTCGTGGCGTCTGTGACTCAGAAGGAGCGAGCAGACACAAACAGTCGGTCAGTCTGCAACATACCAAAGCACAAATGCCCATTTAACAATGACATGTACAAGAAATTCTCCGTTTTCCATCCCGGTCGGGACAAGTGTGAGTCCATGTGCACAGGTTGTGAGGTGAGAGTACAGTGTCCCTCGTTTATCGCGGGGGTTACGTTCTAAAAATAACCCGCGATAGGTGAAATCCGCGAAGTAGTCAACTTTATATTTTACAATTATTCTATCTGTGTTAAGGCTGTAAAACCCCTCAGCACACACTTTATACACTTTTCTCAGACAGGACAGGTGCAACCCTTTTTACTTCCTTCTTAAAACTTCTTGCTGCTGTCGTCCTTGTGTTATTTTCCTCCTTCTTTATGTAACAAACTGAAGATTAATTTATTCTATAATGGAGCCCAACAGCGCAGAGTCCCGCACGGCTCCATTTTTGGAGACCCCCAGTACAACAACGCACCCGCGCAGTACAGGACCGCACCTGCCCGTTAACCCGAGATTATATCAAATTTTGCGCTGCGTACGCCACGGACTGAACCAAGACTAAACCAGGACTAACCCAGGACTGATTCCAGGACTGAAGAGGAGGACTAATCCACGACTAAACTAGGACTAAACCAGAACTGACACAGGACTCACCGTCAGGACGGGCTTGGAGGTGACCACAGGAGAAAGGACCGGCTCAGCTCCGCACCTCACGGAGTTAAGCGCGGCAGACAAACAGCTCAGCGTTTTCTCTCTTAAGTCCAAGATTAGTCCTGGTTTAGACCTGGTTTAGTCCTGACCCACCCGTGTGTAATTACTACCCGCCTGTAATACACAATACACGTTCATACGCTGTATTGTGTATTACATTATCTGGCATCTTGTCGTCACTTAATTTGTCATCGCTTATACAGGATCTTGACAGTACGAGCTGTCCTTCGTCCTCAGCCTAATGCCTCCACTTCTGACACCACACCTTTACTGACTGAACTGCATTTGCATTGCCATACAACTCAAAATAAGGCCTAGAGTACCCCCTAGTGTCCTGGGAAGGTATTGCCCATGAACCCATCACTTCTAAATCTAACCCTATTACATTACACCACAGTAAGAATACAAATAGGTGTGTGACAAGCTTCATCAAATAAAACGAATCACATAAATGCCAACCATGAACTGTTGTAGTATCAAAACAGACAGCGCAGTACCCACAGTGTTTGTTTTGTTTATTTCACAGCCAATATCAAATGTTTTCTTCCATCATAATAAATATACACTATCCCAGCAATAGCATTTGGTTTTAGATAACTACATTTTGGCTTGATCTATGAGCAGAAAAGACTTGTTCCCAACCTGTGCCTTTGTGCGCAACTTACTCAATGACAAGAATATAAAATGTTCATGAGATTTGCAGGACTGAAGCTGATCACGATGACTGATCAGTCTGAAAAGTGTTACTCTAATTCACATTCTTGTGTGTCCCCACATCAGCAGGGATCCACCTGGTGCACTGTGCAGATGAGTACCACCACATCAACTTAAAAAAGAATTGGACAGATGCTCGGCAGTACTGCAGAAAGCACTACACTGATCTGGCCACAATAGGAAGCCAAAATGATCTGAAAATGGTAAAAGTACCAGTTGGAACATTTGCGTGGATTGGACTGCACGATGACCCTGCTTCATGGAAGCTGATGACCTCTGATTCAAACTCCTGGAGATGGTCTTCCACTGGGACCACCAGCCCTGGAGGGTACCAGAACTGGGCAGCCCCTGAACCAGATAATAGTATTGGAAAATAATTTTGTGTCAGAATTGATTATGGCCTCTGGCGGGATGACAGATGTGACCACTTATTAAATTTCATCTGTTATACTAGTAAGTCTTGATTTAGATTTTTTGACATTGTTTTTCTTTTATTACATTATATTTTAACTTATTTTAACTTATTTAAATTTCAATCCATTGGGACAAGTTCCAGTCACTAATGACCTTCAATCCATCTGAACTCTTGGAAATAAAACCAACAAAAATTGTCTAGACATGTCTTTATAAAGTATTAGAACAGTGGGTATCACTGGCTGACCTGAAGTTAAAAAATGGACAGAACTTTTCCTGAGTGTCTCTTTTAAAGAAGATCGAACACTGCGAGTGCGTATCTAGGAAAGTTCAGACGAAAACCAGAGTGAAGGAGAGATCCACTCCCATGAAGGAACAGGCTGCAGATGTGTCCAAGACTGATGTCCATCCATTTTGCCATTCTGTAGAGCCAGAGTTCAGTGGCCTATGAGCAGAGTCTTTTGCAGAGAATGTTTGCATTAAACACTCACTGAGGTGATGGAAAACACAGATCTTGTCAACAAAGATGAGCAGCTACAGGTTTAGTGGTGATTCCTTTCCTGGCCACCTAAGACTGCATGCTTTTAAAATACTCATTAAAGACATAGAGGGTGTTTCCCAATCACCAGGATCCTCCGCCTCTGAACCACTTCAGGCAGATCCACATCAGCAAAGTGGTGTTCCAATTCCTCCTCTGCCCTCACCTCCTCCGCCCTCGACTCCTCCGTTTGGCTCATTTACCAAGGATGCTCCTGTGGATCCTTGGCTGCATCGGAGCGCTTGAAATTGCCCACAGTGCACAGCAACTTCATTGTTTATGAACTTTATGTAAGTAGTAAAATACATTCATTAAAATAAATGTCATTACACACACACACACACAAAAAAAGTACATATTTTCCCTTTTTAGCCACATTTCTGCAGATAACAATATTATCAGATCGAATTAAGTCAAATCAGGACATCTGCAGCAAAATCTCTTGAAGAAGGGGATTTTAAATACAGTTAGCCTCATCATCCAAAATGTTTCAACCTGTGCATTTATTTATTTAGGTGAATGATCAGCCTAAATAACTCGATAACAGATGATTCACTTATCCTTCATTATTCACATGTGACAAGAAACTTCTGAATGCTTTTCATTTGTGAAGCATTAATGTTTATCAAAACTTTGAGTTGTATCATGTTTGGTCTGGTCACGTGACACAGCACAGTTGTTCCCTCCAGAACCTGTTCCACGTGTGCACCCAGGCTCTATGAGCAGCACACTCAGCTCTGCTTCGGAGGAGCTGTCTCTGGAGGAGTGCTACAGAGTGGTCTTTGGAGGAAGGATCCTGGGAATTGAGAAACACACATAGTCTTGAGCTGTATTACGGCTCCACAAATCCCCATGTCTGTGATTGGAGGTTACTCAAAAGGAGAAAGGCACGGTTTGTTTGTGTCAAAACAAACATGGCAGAATTTTGAACTTGATGTGAACTGGTTTAACGTGTGAATGGCAGGAGTTAGTAATTCTATTAAAACCTTTATCTGGCAAATTTTAGAAAACAATTTATTAAGCCTTTACTCTTTTGTTTCTTCAGTTGAACCATTAGGCCAGAAAAAGTACATTCTGATCACTACTCCAAAGACCTGGTCTGACTCCCAGTCCTACTGCAGACAGCACTATCACGACCTGGCCATGATCGAGAGCTCTGCTGAAAACCAAGCTGTGTCTAATCTGGCTACAACAACCGTTGCATGGATCGGCCTGTACCGTATTTCTTGGAGGTGGTCGGATGGCAACCCCAGCACCTACAGAAGATGGCGCCAAAACGAACCAGACAATGATGCTTATAGTCAATCCTGTGGATTTTCTGCATCAGACTTAACATGGTTAGATGATCCCTGCAACAGACTAAAGAATTTTGTGTGCCATAAAGGTAAATAGAGATCTTAGTGTCTCCTTATAAATGCAATGACAAGAATCTTTAAATGCAGGGGCCTTGAGAATGGTTGGGTAAATTTGTCGATGTTAATTTCTCATAATAATACTATTAATATTAGTAGAAGTAATTGTATGATGCAGCTTCTTAAATTGTAACTTTTCACGTAATTTGTGTGTTAATTGGCATTCTTATGTCAGATGATCTTTTATCACTGTGTTGTTCTGTCCCCCATAAACCCTTATATAGTTAAAATAAAAAGAAACAGAATTACAGAAATTAAGCCTAGTGGGGGTGGATACATGTAATACAAAGCCCATTACTATAGGCAACTATTTATGATGCATTAGTGCTTCTTCTGTGCCATATGAAATGTTGCTCTTTGAATAACAGAAAGGAAAAGAAAACATGTCTTAAATGTACATATTCATCCTAATTAATCATTTGAAACACCTTTTTTTGTTTTGTTTTTTAGTAAAAAAGCAGTCTTTCAGGACAAAAGTAACACTCCAGACAACAGTTAACATGTTGGACCCTGTAATTCGTGCCAAGTTTCTAAAACAGGTAAGTTTACTGCAAATAATCAAACTGTCTCTGTAATAAAATTGTTTTACATGTTTTGTTTTGTTTTGTAAATTTTATTTTATCTTTTAAGCTTGAAAATTACTTTGGCTCTGGCATTGCCCTGACTTGGAGCGTCTCACCTACCAAAGAAGAGAAGCCTTAGAAATATGAAGAAGACACTCCTTATTACATCGACAGTTTATAAAGAATATTGATCTGCTTATGATGTAATTGGTTAAAGTGCATATGACAGATTAGACTACTAATTTCACTAAAATATAGTTAACATCTTTATATCTAGTTTTTCTAGTTTTTAAAATTTTGTTGAAGTCTCTCATTTTACTTCCTGGTTGGGCCTGATGTGACATACATAGAGGTAAATCCAGTGTGCGAAATACCTGTCAATATTCGGGGTGGGGTGGGGGGACGCAAATGTAAAAAAATAATAATAAGACACTACGGTGGATGCCACAGACAGCTTATAGCAGGGGTATTCAGCTAAAATTTGAGGAGGTCCGACTAGAGAAAATCTCCTCAAGCAGAGGTACAGGACATAATAATGTCTAACTTATGTTATGATTGTGGTACAGAAGGAGCCTACTTTTATCTGTGTCTGAATGTATGAACAATAGACGAATCAATGATAACACAAGTTAAAAACATTTCAACAAAATGTATTGTTAACACTAAAACACACCGTAGACCTACATTAGATATAAGGCTGCAGTTTAAAATTAATTGGAGAAAATAAATAAAATAGCTAAATTGTTATTTGCAACTTATAAAACGAACTGCATTTACCGTAATGTGAGAAATGCTACAGTTGGACTAGATAAAAACCAGAGTCCTGACCCAGTAGGAGCAGCTCCAGTTCAGGCTGTGCTCAGAGGAGCTGGAGCGGGGAATGATGTTGATGAGGAGCGCTTTCCCCAGTAAGTACCAAGTGCCCAGAGGAGGCTCAGAGCTACATATAACCAACCAAACAGGATTCACACTTCGGTCAGCCACCTCAGTCGCAGTACTCGGGCATGGATAACAGGAGCAGCCCATCCTGACCTGTAATCCACAGCACCTTCTCAGCTTCCACACACGGATCCAGCACACAGAGGACGGCACGGAACCACTCGGGCCCTGTCCATTGCACACTGGTCTTCCTTGCCCCCGTCTGGAACCAGCACATGGAAGACTGAGCCTCCGGACCAATTTAACCAACGCGCTTGGAGGACGGCACAAGACTAAAGACCAGATCCCCCATCCTGTCCTGAGGGGCTGTGCACTTCAGTGAGTGTTCCTGTGTCTTTACCTCTGTTGGCTGCGGCTGTTACCTGAACTCAGTGCTTCTGCTCTTGGCTGATGTGTGATTTAAAAAAAAATATATATATATATATATATATATATATATATATATATATATATATATATATAAAATTTTGCTTTTGAGGCTTTTATTGGGTGTGATGGGTTGACCCCCCACACCCCCCATTATTTCGCACACTGGGTAAATCCATAATTCTTACTTGGCAGTGATCTTTCTAAAAACAGTGAAATAGGATTATTTGGTGGTGACATGTTGTCTCTCGGCTGTTGTTAAAGATTTGGTTAGTAAACTAGTTAGTTAATTCCTTGCAAATAAATGTGCAAAGCAACCTGAAGTATAACCCAAGAGTGGGAACTGGTGAGCTCATATTCAGTGCTCTCATGATGTAAGTACAGTCTAATTGTAACTTACAAAGTATGTGTTTGAAAAACTTTACTGCTACTTGCATGTGCAGATGTAAATATATGATCTTGAAAGGATGCATGCTGGAATACTCTCAATCTACCTGCTTTATGGTAAGATCCCACAACTTTATTGTTCCTAGAATACAGTATAAATATAATTTGAATTACTTTTCAAAAATCTAAAGAGAAGAATTAGTACTAGTGTTCACTTCTTCACACTCAACATCCCAGTTCATTCCATAAACCTTCGGACCTTGGGGTGTTGAGTTTATTTCATGAACAGAGCTTTCCTGAGGATATGGAGTTCATATGTTGCCTGGTATTTGCTCTATGTACCATATTTTTCAGACTATAAGTCACACTTTTTGGGGGAAATTTATTCTATAAAATCAGGGACCAGGAACCGACATTTTATCTTGAAAGGCAAATTATAGTAAAAACAATCGAATAAAGAACAACAGGCTGAACAGGTGTTAATATGTTAACGTAACATATTAACAATTATTCAGATCACTATAGCATAAACAACAGAAAATAAATTTACCAAACTCTCAATCTCACTCCAAATCACTAAATTCACTGAATCCATTGAATTTTTCATCCTCAGTGTCACTTCTGAGCAACTCCGTGCAACTTCAGTTGTCTCTGGAGTCCATGCTTTGTCATCCAGTGACTTGCAGAAAAGGTGCATGCCGCACCCTCCCATTTCCCATGAAGCTGTGTTCTCCATTCCTACTTTCTGCCAGTTCCTCACAAATTTTTTGCTCACCCCAAACTTTCTTTCTGCTGCTCAATTGCCATTTTCTGCTGCATATTTCACTACTTGCAGCAGGACAGTGGCTTTTTCTGCAGGTGATATGCACAGAAAACTGACACACAAGCCTAGAGCCTCTCGGGACTGTCAGTCTGAAAATTTTAATATATAAGTCGCAGGACCACCCAAACCATGAAAAAAAGTGCGACTTATCGTCAGAAAAATACGGTACTTCTCCATTCCCTTTTTAATGGATCTGAGAGCTCCTACAGTGACTAGGACAGGTGATGCTTTTAGTCCCTACATTCTCTCCATCTCTCGAGGTGTTTATATTTGCTTCTTTTCAGCTTCAGCTTTGACAGATGTATTGATGTCAGGAAGCACAACCATATTTATGAGGAGGCAACTTTTGTCTGTCTTGTTTTACAGCACTATGTCCAGCCTATTCACTGCTGTGGTTCGGTCTGTGTGGCTTGGCATGTTCCATAGATCTGCATGAGTGTGGGTCCTTTCAAGTCCATTTTTGTACCAGGTTATACATAGTTTGGTCTTAATGTAGTTCCAGTTTACATCTGGACCACATGTTATGTGTTAGATGCTGCACAAAACAACAGAATTAAAGTTACCATCCACATGTTTTTAGGTTCCCCTCACCTGGGCTTTGTTCAGGCTCACCTGTGCCCAGGTACATGCTGCTGTTCTGACATGGCAAGTTAGCAGTGGCAGACCGTGCATTTTAACCTAGGCCTTCAGTAATGCTCCATCTGAAACAATCCACTCCTCAATAACTATTTTATGGTTATAAAAGCCATCTTATTATACAGAAATACAGTATAAAGAGCCATGGAGAAGTAAGGAGTGAAGGGGGGTGCGCAGAGAAGAAGTGAGGAGGAGTGGTGCATGAAGAAGAAGTTAAGTGAGGAGCGCTGGGGTGCGCGAAGATTCTGTGCTATGACCATAGTTTTGTGAGGATTCACGAGTCAAGGCAGGGGCCACATTGTCGTCTTAAGTATAAAGTGATGCGGGAAACACTGATATCTCCAGGACTGTCCTATAGTGACCTGCAACATGAGGGTCCAGGACTGAACCAGGACTGAACCAGGACCGAACCAGGACTAAAACAGGTCTAACCATGACAGAGTGTGGGGATGGGCCCGGACTTGCGCCCGTGTAGACTGTCAGTTGACCACACTGGAAAGGACCGGCGTAGAGCTCTGTGCCGCACGGGGCTCAGCACAGCCGTCGCCTGATCGGACTTTGTGGACACCCTGCTCCACGAGCTCAGGGTTCTCTCTCTCTCAAGTCCAAAATTAGTCCTGGATTAGTCCTGGTTTAGACCTGGTGTAGTCCTGGTTTAGACCTAGTTTATTCCTGGTTCCGTCTTCCTGGATCAGTCATGAATCGCGTACCCCCACTTAAAAAAAATCCCACTACATCACTGGTAATTAAGAACAGTAATACACAGTAATAATAATTTCGATTCGCGTAGCCGCTACAGATGCAGTTTGCTGCTTTGGCTGGAATGCTCTGACTCTCCAATCAACGGGTCTGAATCCGATGATGTTGTCGTACGCCTACTAGAAGGCCCTGATGACACCAACTCAAAATCTAATTGGTTGAAGCAACAGATTCATGAACATTTATTTTGTGTTTGAGGGCCTGCAGAATGGATTGTGAAGGCCGCAGGCACACTTCTTTGACGCTGACTCTGCCTGGCAACAAATGATGGCTGAAATATGATGGTCAATTGCTTCAACATGAAAATACATGTCTGGAAGCAACAGAAGTATCGGAAAAGCTCTGAAAGGAAGCAGACAGATCATTTGGAATCATTTAATAATAATATAATTAACAGGTTTTTTTTAGGCCAGCAGAGAAGGCCTTGCAGACCCTGTCGGCCCACCACTGCGCTTTAGACATTTAAACATTGATGTCTAAATGTCTAAAGCGCATTTAAACATTGATGTCTAAATGTCTAAAGTGCATTTAAACATTGATGTCTAAATGTTGAAGCAGCGGTATAAACATTATTCTTCAAGCATCCCACTACTTCGACTTTTTTTTTTTTTCATTGTCAGAGTAGCGGGACTTGACTATTTTTCAAACATTCCACTTTTCCAACATGAATAATATTAATGTGATAGCCTTTTATACTTTGCACTCTCATATATCATAAGATGCTTTAACTGCTGCAAAGAATACTTTCAGAGAATACTTCAGAGAATACCACAGAGAAAATATCTAATTTGGGCTGCATAGGCCCTCTGTGCTTCATTCATTTCATCAAGTAGGCGATCTACGGAGAGAACACCATGTGGGAATAGTGATACTAAAACGTGTCGGAAAACTGGCACGTCTAAATAAAGACGATATCAGAATAGGTGGCGGACACTCTGTGCCCTCTGGTCTTCTTCTGTTAGGCCAAAGCTGGCGAACTATGACACTGCTGCAACATAGATAGCATCTAATAGTGTTATGTAAGTGTTGTGTGTTTCAGTTGGAGAACTGGCGCAGAGGTGAGTTCGTCTTTGGGACTGCAGAACGCCCTTTGCTGGTCGTGACCGCAGAACCACATGTTCTTCTTAGACAGGAGTTCTCTTAGCAGTTTGTCATTCTCAGACAGGTTTGAGATTAACTTTCCAAGCTGGTTCACCATCCCAAGGAAGTTCTCAGCTCACTTATATTTGTTGGCTTTTTCAGGTCTTGAACAGCTTTTGTTTTGTCCCATGTGTTTCACCCCATCTGCTGAGATGATATGTCCTAAAAACTTCACCGCTCATCTCCCAAACTCGCACTTTGACACCTGCCTTTTCTGCTCGCTCCAGAACTGCAAGCACGCTGGTGTTGTGCTGCTTCTTTGTCGCTCCCCAGAAAAGGATGTCGTGTACATGGCAGACAACCCCATCCAGCCACTGCTGTGACCTCTGATGTCATCCTATTCTGGAAGTGCTCTGGGGCAGAGCCCATTCCAAAGGGAAGCCTGTTTGAAGCGACAATGCCCAAATGGCGTGATAAAAAGTGATGTAAAAAGCTGAGTCTTTAGACAGTGGTATCTGCCAAAAGCCCATGTTTGCGTCGAGTTTTGTGAAGTACTGTACCCCTGTGAGTATGCCAGGGTTTTTTCAAACAGACGGCAAAATTAACTTTTCCCGGCACACTTACTGGTTCAAACGCGTCATGCCCACACAGATTCTGATGTATTACGACCCAGCTCATTTGGGGTGAGGGAAGTAAAAAATAAAACCAAGATGTAAAATGGAATAAATTTAAATAATGTTTAATTAACAGGAAGGTAAAAGGTAAATTAACAAAACAGACTAAAATATACAGAAAACAACCTAAAACTAAGAAACAGAACAACAGAAATAGAGTTTTGTGCCACAAAAGGGGTCACGCAGGCTTACAAAAAAACGAGTGGTAAAATTAAGGACACACACAAAACCAAAACAGAAGTTCCCCAAATTAAACCACATAAGCCCACAAACAGAATCAAGTGACCAAATCAAAAAAGGCACAAAACAGAATTAAACTAAACACAAACAAAACCAAAATGGCATACTGGCCACCAAGGCCAGCAGCCCCGAGCAGGTGCTGGTAATCTCCTTAAATAGGGGGCGGTGGCTGCAGGTGAGGTGGGCGTAGACTTGCCCCACCAATCACGGACCAGGGCTCCTGCAGCAGGAATCACAAGAAGTTGGCAAAAATCACACAAACAAATTAGAACTAAGGCCTGGGGCAGTAACAGATGTCATCATTGTTCTTTTTAGGACCACTCCATTGGTGCCTCAATACGGCTGATGAGCCGTAAGCTTGTCAAGCCTCTCCAACTCCTGCATCACCTTGCCCATGAGTGGCAATGGTACTCGCAGTGGAACTTTAAGAGAGTAAGGTTTGGCATCTGGCTTGAGTTTTATAGTGTAGGGTTTGTGGACCAGCACAAGTCTGTCACAGAGCTTAGGCGAGGTCGTCCTTACTGTCTCTTGGTACTTAATGTCAACCCTAGGTGTCAGTTTAAGCCTCACCGAAGCTGGTCTGCTCAATAGACCCATGTGCAGATGTTTGATGATGTACAGTAGATTTTCTCTGATTCTTCTCTCTTTGTATGTGAGTGTTTCGGTGGCTGACCCCACGACTTTCAGTTTCGCACCACTAGGACCGTAAAGTTGTTTGAGGGCTCTGTTTAGCTCTTTATCTCCATGCATAACAGTTTTATATTCCTGCTCAGGTATGGCTGTTGCATTGGCACCAGTATCTATTTTAATATAGGTTACTTTGCTGCCTCTTTGTACAATATCAACTGTCCATGGCTCTTCACCAGAAGACATCTCTCCCAGGAATAATCCCATCTGTGTTTTCTGCAAGCTCATTTACTGTGCTGGTTAGACTGCACACTCTCCCGTAGTGTCCTCTTTTGCCACAGTTGTGTCATTCAGTTGTCTGCAGTTTTTGCAGAACACTGCGCAGCAGGATGAGGTGGCAATTTCCCACATTTTGTGACATGCTTTTTCTACTGCTGCCGTCTGCATCATTTTCTGGATTTGGATTTCTGGATTTCCCAGAGTCTCTCCTTTTGCTTTGAATTGTTTTGCATTAGGTGGTTTTCCACTGTTTTTGTGCAGTGCATCGACAGCTACTTTGCTAGCAGTGCTCAACTCTCACCTCAAGTCAGTGTGCTGCCGTTTACTTCCTCTGACTGCCTAGCCATGGTGATCATTTTTGTGAGTTTGAAATCCCGATCGAGCTGCATTTTCTTGAACAGTGTTGAATCTTTAAGTCCCACCACCAATCGGTCTCTCAAAAGTTCATCGTGCAGTTCCCCATACTCGCAGCTCTCTGCTAGTGCATAAAGTGACGAGAGTAATGCAGCCACTGTTTCTGAAGACTGCTGCACTCTTTTGTTCAATGTGGCTCGTTCATAAATGGCATTTTTTTGGGGGACAAAATATCTAACAAATCCCTTCTTGACTGCAATATATTGCTGACGCT
>NW_026571378.1:0-25000 GCF_026225935.1 Boleophthalmus pectinirostris | reverse complement strand
AATACTTTGGATTACTTGATTTGCTGTAGAGAAGCAAAGACAAGGAAATCTTCACATAAGATGTTTTGTCTGATAAAAGAAAATAAAAAGCCCAAACTTTACTTAACCGTATTAAAAATATTATTGATAGAAGACGAGGAGACACTTCCACGCAGCATGGTTTAGACCTGGTTTAGTCCTGTTTTTGTCCTGTTTTAGTCCTGTTTTAGATCTAGTTTAGTCCTGGTTTAGTCCTGGTTTAGTCCTAGTTTTAGACCTGGTTTAGACCTGGTTAAGTCCTGGTTTAGTCCTGGTTTAGTCCTGGTTTAGACCTGGTTTAGACCTGGTTTAGACCTGGTTTAGACCTGGTTTAGTCCTGGTTTAGTCCTGGTTTAGACCTGGTTTAGACCTGGTTTAGACCTGGTTTAGTCCTGGTTTAGTCCTGGTTTAGACCTGGTTTAGATCTAGTTTAGTCCTGGTTTAGTCCTGGTTTAGACCTGGTTTAGACCTGGTTTAGATCTAATTTAGATCTAGTTTAGACCTGGTTCAGTTTCCGGCAATGAGTGGAATTACCAAAAAAAAAAACGGGGGGATATAGCCCAAAATGCGAAAACAGGAAAACAGGAGAATAATCCATTTATTTCAAGTAACTGTAATCCAATTACCACTCACTGAAACAGTAACTGTAACTGAATACAGTTACTCATAATTTGTACTGTGATTACATAACTCTGGTACATGTAATCTGTTACTCCCCAACATTGTATCTGGAGTGGCGTTTTGTTTCATTCACACATGTCTGAGTAATCCTGGTTGGTTAGTCTACATCGCTAAAGCTCAAAACAAAATGCTCTGTTTCACCTTGTGATGTCATGAAGTGGTAGTTTTCAAGTTAACAGCTACTTTTGACATTTTGTTCAGTGGAGATCTGCAATTCTAGGGCTGAAGTTAACTAAATGATTCTAGTGAAGGTGTATGGAGTTCAAAACACAGTGGAGCAATTCCTGTATTATGACATTACATCACAAGGTGGAATAGACTGTTTTTGGTTTGGGAGACAAGCTTAGCCTAAATCTGCAGGGTTTGTGTGTTAAATATTTGTGAACAAATAAATATGCAACTCCAGGTCTGTTTGTGATGAGGAAACAACATTATAACATAGATCAGAAAATAGCCTAATATGGGCTCTTTAAAAGAGATCACTGGAGTTCAAAGCAGATCCCTATATACCTTC
Source organism: Boleophthalmus pectinirostris (assembly GCF_026225935.1). NCBI lineage: Eukaryota > Metazoa > Chordata > Actinopteri > Gobiiformes > Gobiidae > Boleophthalmus > Boleophthalmus pectinirostris. The sequence goes on along the minus strand of NW_026571378.1, from coordinate 23,787 downwards.
ACATGCAGAATGGCAGTTCCTGGAGGGTGGGCATCAGTGATAGTTCTCAGCAGTTTACCATTGGCCAGGTCCCACATAGTTATCTGTAAAACCAATCCACAAATCAAACATATGTGATGCAATTAATTTCACTTGGGTTTTGTCCCCTATCCAAAACCATCAATGTAATTTGGTCAGGTACCTGTCCCTTGGCGAACCCACAGAGCAGCCGGGTGCAATCGTGGTTGATGCTCAGAGCAGAGACGGCTCCAAATTCAGCTCCAGTGCTCTTGGACCCCAGGCACAAACGGAGAGCCTGGTTACTGTCTGCACACACAAAAACAGAATGAAATGTCTATATCAGAGGTCAAAAAACACACAACCTAAGCAACTTTAACATGGAATTTATTGAAACTCTTTTTCCTCAGGGCAAGGCTTAATGTTAATAAATTAAGAATACACAAACAACAAAGAAACTGATTTTATGTATGAACAACCAACCCAAACCCTATTTCCAATTGTAACTTTTAATGTAACCCAGTTTTGTCCTAAAACTACCTTATCCATGACACCATCTGTCATTTTTTTCCAGCAAACTGTAAGGACCCCATGTATAGCAACCAATTATATACAATAAAAATGCATACTTAATTAACAAAACAAAAGCAAAACAGAATGGCTTTAATTCAAATGAGAGCATAAACATCAATAAAAAGAAAAAATCGAACATAAATCCATGAGGGCACATGCACAGAGACACTGAGTCAAACCAGAACATCAGCAGTATTCTGAGAGAGCCCTACCTTTAGCTGCACAGGCACAGGCAGAGAAACAGAAAGAGTATAAGCAGACATCAGGGGGAATCAGTTACAGTTAGACTGGACCACCATGCCGTTTTTTCCATCCAAAACTGATCCAATATTTATCATACCATTGTGGCCGATAACTAGAGATCGACTGATATCGTTTTTTCATGGCTAATACAATTGTTTAGACTCCAGAGGAACCAGTGGTCAGATTCTTATTATATTCCCCAAATAAAGTAATGTAAATTTACTAAAAAACTACCAACCACACAAAGGTTTTACATCTATAAAAAATATATATTATTAAGTGATCTGATATCCGGATATAGGATAGAACCGATTTATTGTAGTAATTTTAGGTAACTGTGAGAATGAGGTCTCTAAAAATTCAACTGTATGAATGATCTGCATTCAGAGTTGACACGAGGTCATGTGGTGCTTCTGGTTGAACACCTTGCTCAAATAATGAATACTATGTGCCTCACAAAGAGTGTGTGATTAAATCACTAATGTGATGTGGTCAGGAAGATAAAGTGTGGGCTGATCCAGGAGCAGTGGAAAGTCAGTGCTGATAAAATATGGGCTGATAAACAATGTCAATATAAACCACACCGTTACAGTGGTTGGAGGTTTTACGTGAAGCAGGCAGCACCACAGTGGAGCTCTACTCACCAGAGAACAGAACTGCTACTCCATTTTGACATTCAACACAGAAAGGTGCGTAAATATGTTATCATTTTGTGTGGAAATTAAGTATTCAAAAGTAGTAATAGTGGAACATAGTGCACTAGTTACACTTTAATCGACTGTAGTGGTTGTGTTTTCGTGATTTATTTGTTAATGTAAGTTACTGAGATTTTGTTAGCACAGATCATTAGCAGACGAAAGACAATTGGGCAGCTGTCAGGATACAATCAGCCTTCTACTTACTAGTGGGGTTTATGTTTTTGTCTTAATAAGGGTGTCGTGCGCTTATGCTTGGTTTTAGTGGTGTGGACAATTAGGTCAAAACTCCTAATTCAGTAAATTCAACTGCAAATTCTGTAGTCACTAAAAACTCATAGGAATGACTTGTGTTGTCTTTAGTCTAACAGCAGATCAATATGCCTCATCGCAGCTGTACTGTGGAGATCAACAATAACTCGGGATACTTCACCCTCGTCAACCCAAGGTATACTGCACTCCCCACACCAGGCTGTAAAACACGTGCACACTTCAGTTTTTATATGGGGTTCCAATTGTGGTTCAGGCTGAAAAGTGTACCTTTCTTAATCAGTATGGATTCATTAACAGCTCTGTTTGAGTCCACAAAACCTTGGTGTAGAACATAAAATGTTCTTTTTCAGGGAAAAACATTATATTAATAATAATTCCAACATTAACATGCTACATGAGTAACATTTAGTTGTATAACTCAGTGGCTGCTGTAATTGTCTTAAACTTCCTCCTAAAAGTCCCTCCTCTTCCAGTTTGATTTTGATATGTTTGTCTTGTTCAGATTTGTTGGACCTGCGTTCATCACGAAGGATAACCTTCTATGCGTTTGTCTGCAGGGTATTCACCGAGAGTGGCCACTGTGAAGTCCCCCCACCCCCTATGGTGGGACCCTGCTCCATGGGATCAGCCATGTTTAATAAGACCACAGGGGCCGCAAGAGGAGCTGTGGGGGTCTTCACCTATGACCTCTTCAATAACAACTACAACGACTGCAGTAAGGTGCTGGCTGTCATGTACTCTGTGCCTTATGACCGTGACCTCTACTCCAACTGGTGTGCTGTGGGCGTGTTTGACCAGGGAGTCGACTGTGACTACAACCTCTACGACAGCATGTACAACAGCAGCGAGTACAATTTTGTGAGGGGCCAGGGCGACGGCTCCAGCGTCACCTTCCAGGGAGAGTTCCTCATGGTCAGTGCCTCCATGTCTGACAATGGGGAGGCTGTGCTGCGGGTGGACATTAACGACATGGGCATGGGCATGTACTGATGCGTTCAGCACACACTAACTACCACAAATATGTCACACCATAATATTAAAACTCACACCACCCAATGTGTCTTTGTCTAGTTTATAAAAAGAAAGTAAGAAAGCAAGATTGATTGATTTTACAATGTTTTGCTGAAGGGCTTTAAATGAATGCAAATTAACTGGCACTGAGAAAGTCCTTTTTAAAGCCCTTGCCAAAGTTTTAAAAAGTTGAATCTTCTTGTGATAGTACTCTAAATTTTTATATATATCCCCTTACTGCTTAAATACTATGCAGAGTAATGTAATAATGTAATAGTATGCAATAATCAGTTATGAAGTTATAAAGAGTGACACATTTTTGTTAGTGGGTTTATAGATTTGATACTAGCTAAGCCCTGATGAAACATGTTGGCGTTGGCCATTTAAATAAAGGCCCTTTAACTATACTTTTCCTCATGCGGCTTTTACTTATCTGGAGTTCCTAGATTTTGTATTTTAGAAGTTATATAAAGCTTATACTAGGTTTGCTTTTATGACAATAGGTTGTATAATTTTACATCACATTTCTGTTAAGACTCACCAAACACCAGCGCAAGACCATGTGATGTTCCAACAGCGATGACACCCGCCACTGTCTGAACACAAACAACAATTCAGAACTTGGTATGAAGGTTTTTATAACATCAGTGTGTTATCAGTGCATATAAATCAAAATCAAATTTATTCACGTAAGTTCACAGAAGACAGTACAGTCAACTAAATGAGTTCAATTTGTCTATGATGGCAGCGTTACAGCAGCTCAGCAGCGTCCCCAAGTGGAAACCATAAGACATTGTGTTAGAAATGTATGGGTTTCAGTCCCATGACTTTTCCCTCTTGTTATGGACGCCATTCTAGTCTTTTGCCCACTCATTTTTTTAAACATTAATGAAATAAAATCCAAACTTACTATGGCAGTTGGCAGACCGGCATCAACTTTGTCCTGGAGAAAAGTTCACATGTATTAACTTATTAACTTATTGAATTGTTACAAAATATAGTTAGGTGAGCCTTACAGCAGCTGAGACAATCTGTGCCGAGATGCCTTTGAGCAAACTGTGTCTCAGAACAGAACCATGTACTGAGGCATTCACATCCAGTGTTTTCTTCCTCCTATACACGCACAGAAATACAAATGAAAACGTACGCAAAATAAGTTATTTGAAAGTTTGAAAGACCATTTCCACTTCTCTAGTGGGATCATTTTAGAAGTTTGCATTGCTTTCGGTAAAAATTTAAATGGCAAAGTGTTTTGTGTGCCTTTGTATAAATGGACATTTTAATAGGACAAATTATGTCAAATTGCTTTTATGAGCTTATAACCGCATTACAATCATGCATGTGAGTAACACTGTGTTGTCCAGCATTTAAGGCTTGTGTGCTCAGTGCAATTTTTGTCTTCACCCATCTCCTGTTTCCGCCCACTGCTATGTATTACTTGCAGCTATTTAAAAAATAATAATTTTGTGATAGTTTCAATAAATAACAGAATATGTCATTTTATTAAGCAAAGATAGACTACTGTGTTTTGTACTACTTGGCTGTTTATTATCTATATTTGTTTTGACACTAGGGGTGAGACTTTTGATGGGAGGTGAGTGAGAGTTGAGGTGCTTGCCGTTTGAGATTGGCTGGGTCTCCACTGTCCGAGCTGGCCAAAGATGAGGTGTCACAAGAATGAGCATCCATGTTGTCAGTGTTTAACAAACAGGTGTCCTCCAGCACAAAGGGAATGTCCTCCTCCTCAAGCTAACACACACAGAAATGTTTTTAAAAAGACATGGTTTAATTTAAAAAGCAGCCCCTGATGTTCTGTTGTCAAAAAAAAAAAAAAAGAGTCCCGATATATACCTACAGCATGCAATAAGTACTAGGCCCAAATAATAAAGTAGCCCAGTCTAAAGAACTGGGTTATCACATTGTGCAGACTAGGTCTGGATACACAACCTATATCTTTATGGGGACAAAAGTCAGGTCTCCATCACCATCCATCCATTTTCTTCTGCATATCCGGGGCCGGGTCTTTGGGGGCAGCAGTCTAAGCAGGGACTCCCAGACTTCCTTCACCCCAGACACATCCTTCAGCTCCTCCGTGGGGGACCCCGAGGCGTTCCCAGGCCAGCCAAGAGACATAGTCCCACTAGCGTGTCCTGGGTCTTCCCCGGGGCCTCCTCTCGGTGGGACATGCCCGGAACACCTCCTGAAGGAGGCGCCCAGAAGGCATCCGGAACAGATGCCCGAGCCATCTCAACTGGCTCCTCTCGACGTGGAGGAGCAGCGGCTCTACTCCGAGCTCCTCTCATGTTACTGAGCTCCTCACCCTATCTCTAAGGCAGCGCCCTGCCACCCTTCGGAGGAAACTCATTTTGACCGCTTGTATCCGCGATCTGGTCCTTTCGGTCACTACCAAGAGCTCATGAACAAAGGTGAGGGTAAGAACAAAGACTGACCGGTAAATCGAGAGCGTTGCCTTTTGGCTCAGCTCCCTCTTTACCACAACGGTCCGATACAGTGACTGCATCACTGCCGACGCTGCACCGCACTTCATCAAGCCAGGATCTGCAATGTGCACTGGGGCGGTTTGCAGTCGAGGGTGAAGTGGCTGGGATGAAGATCAGCTCTTCCAAGTCCGAGGCCATGGTTCTCGACCAGGAAAAGGTGGCTTGCCCTCTCCGGGTGGGTGGAGAGTCCCTGCCTCAAGTGGAGGAGTTCAAGTATCTTGGGGTCTTGTTCACAAGTGAGGGGAGGACAGAGCATGAGATTGACAGGTGGTCTCAATCACAAATCTTTTATTAGATCAACTAGGTCCATCACAATAACAAATTTTGAAGCATGATATATTGATAGAGAGATATACTGCAAGTAACAATGATATTTGAATTACTTTATGCCACTGAAACAATATGAAATAAAGCAAGATATTCCCAGTAAGCCATTTTTAAATATAGTATCATTAAAAAGCATGAGCTACAATTAAATAGCAGAAAGAAACAATAATTAGAGCTGAAAGTTGCTTTTTCATCCCTCTGCAGCTCAAATCTAACCATAATACACAAAAAAATGCAGAAACCTGCACACTACAAAAAGTGCACATGATAAACCAGTTCCAGCTTTCACTTATTGAATGATAAGCCCATATAGTAATTATCAAGACAGGCTGATCAACAACATATGAAGTTAAAATCTGGGTTGAAATAGGCTAATAGGGTAGAATAAGGCTCCATGACATGAAGTCAATGTAATGTCCCTAAAAAGCATGGATGTGTGGATGCAGGTCTGTATGACACATGAGTGTGTACCTCACTGAGGATGCTCTCCAGAGTGGGAGGGGTGTCCACCTGAGGAATGTCAAATTCCTTATCATCAATCTGAGAGGAATAAAAAAAAAAAAGTCACATATTGCAAGATTATTCCTTCACATTGGTCTAAATAATAAAGTCTGGAATTTGCCACGTGTTCAAGTGCATAAAACGTCAATAAAAACAGAACTTTATATGTCAGTCGATGGTAACATAGCCGTGTTTAATAAACCCTAGAGAATATGTGCCTGGCCTAGCCCCTTGTCTAGATTATTTTAATGCAAATAGATCAGAGGCTATGGTGAAGATTGGAGTATCTCTAGTTGTTTAGTTATCGGTCCCTTCACCAAGAAATAAAGGGGAGGCCTGTAAATAGCGTAAATAGAGGTATAACAACTATAATTTCAGACCCATGACGCAAAATGAGTAGAAGGCTAATTATGCAGAGATTACCGCGTCCACGTCCATGTCTTTTAGTTGAGCCACAGAGAGCGCACTATCCGCACCCTCCGACATCTTCACTTTTACATGTTTACATCCACAAACTAAAGCTGCAGCTCATCGATCATGCACAGATCATGCATCAGCTGTTTTCTCTCGTCCGCTTCCTCCACAGATGTTCTTCTTCGTGAGTCCGTCTTTGTGTATGTCTGTAGCGCCCCCTGCTGGTCAACACCGGCTAAGGAACAAAGGGGAACGCGCCTTCTTCTGTGTGTGTGTGTGTGTGTGTGTGTGTGTGTGTGTGTGTGTGTGTGTGTGTGTGTGTGTGTGTGTGTGTGCGTGCGTGCGTGCGTGCGTGCGTGTGTGTGTGTGCGTGTGTGCGTGTGTGTGTGTGTGTGTGCGTGTGTTTGTGTGTGCGTGTGTGTGTGTGTGTGTATATATATATATATATATATATATATATATATATATATATATATATATATATATATATAGACAAAAAAACAGCTACCTTTTACTATATGACACCACAAGGTGGAACAGAGTGTTTTCTCTTTGAGAGAAGAACTTGGCCTATATATGTAGTGTTTGTGTATTAAACATGTGTGAATGAAACAAAACACAACTCCAGGTATGTTTGTGATGAGGAAACAACATTAAAACATAATTTAGAAAATAGTGTAATATGGGCTCTTTTAACCATATGAATTGGGACTTGACTTGGACTTGTAAGACACTGACTTCTTGTGACTTGCCTGTCTTTGAGGAGTTTGAGGTCAGAGACTTGAGACTTAAAATTCGCAAAACAAAAACTTAGTTTGTGAAATGCATCGTGCCCATTTGCAGCATGATTATCTTGTATGATGAGGGTGCCTCTGTTCTGAGTTTTTCTCAACTGACAAGAATCACATCTCTGAGGTTAAATAGGAGTGTTCATTTCTATTTATCACTGACAAAAAAGCTGTTGAAACTATTACTAGTTTTGTTTCATGTTTCATAGGACCAGTAATTCCAGAAAAACTGATCATGAATCAGTTTAACAAATTCTCAATCTGAGTTAAACAGCAAATTCCACTTTGGCCATGTCCTGTGTAAAAAGGTCATCACATTTTTCCGAAGAATCCCCTCTTCCATCTATAGGCTACAGGTGCTGGGACTTTCTTGAAACTATTCCATCTCATAATGCGAATTTTAGTTTGGATTGAAAATAAAATAAAGAATTGGATTTTCAATAAAACCTGCATAGATGAATCATGTGAGATCAGGGAAGAATTAGATAACACTAATATGATAATAACTGTCCTTTATGGTCCTCCCCTACTGACCTGAGAAATTCGTCATAACTGAAATCAGCTTCTTTAAAGCAAATTAAAAACAAAATGAAAAAAAAAATAATAATAAAAATACTATTTTGAGTAAACATGCAAATAGGTAAAGGTGCACTGAGTAACATTTCAAATGGAGAATCCGTCATCTGCTTGTCTCCATGGAAATATTATTGCTTTCTTTAGAATGTATACCACCAGTGTAGATTAAGTCTTTCAATCACAAGAAAGACAAGCACGTTAGAGCATTACGCTACATTACAATTCAGATGTGTGGAAAATTGCCCCATTTCATATAATTAATTATTGTATTTTTAAGCAATAAAAACACCTGTATGAATAAATACTAGATAGATATTATAGATGATTAATGTCATACCATGGAATGTTCCAGGCAAAGCAATAGCATCTCCAAGGAGACAAGGCAGCAGACCCTCCACCAGAAAAGTTGTTCGGTGTATCTTTAAGTAGAAGTCACTTAAAAGCGTGTGATGCTCCGCTGTTTGAACACTCTCCAGCCCTGTACTAACCCCTGCCTTTTGTTTAACAAAAATCAGCATAATTCTTTATGAAGATCACTTTCTCTTTGATCATTTAATATGAATGTTTTCATGTGTTCACAATGAGCTTAGTAATACTTGGCTAACCATTAAGAAAATAATGGCCCTGTGTTGCTTAGCCTGTTCTGAAACAGCCTGTAATTATCAGAAAAGCTCTGGCATGTTATAGCAAAAATAATAATGATTTAATAATAATATAATAATATAATGACTGTTCTAGTGGTCTGAGTCTCAGGACTGAACAATTGCTTATAGAGCATTCTCCTTTGCTTTATGTTATGTTCAATTGTATGGCATAAACATACATTTGCTTGTTCTCTGTTTTTTTATCTTCTGACTTGCAGGCAAAGAGCCACAAATTACATACATATTATTCAACATACCCTAATTGGAATGATTGAAATGTAAAATTAAAAAAATGTAGGCTAATCAAACAACATCATGATTTCCCAGAGGCACATTTTTTGTTTTTGTGTTGTAATTCACATTTGGTTGTTTGAGCTTATAATAACCTATAAAAAGCTGATTTGTCTGCATGGGACAGTTTTGCACTCTGACTATTGATCTATTTTTAAATTAGTGTGATAGGTATGGATTATTGTACAGATTTTAAGGATAACACATTTCAGAGGATTATGCAGGTAATGGCATCTATCTCATGGAAACTTTCACATGTGGCTGTATGCGCTCAAGTAGGCAATTTGCTGGAGATAAAATTTTGGTCTTGTCAAGTTGGTGTAAAAGTCTAAGCTTAAGTAACCTGGTGACCATTTCATACACAAAGCACATAAAGGTATTACATGGTTATTGTCGAGTTAACTTGCAACTAACGACTAGTGTCATACTAGTTTGCTTTGGGTGGGCAGTGGGCACAGATTGACAAACAGGAGCAGAGGGAATGGGAGAAGGAAGAGAGGAGACAAGGACGCCCCTCTGCGGTGGGGGGCCGCGGCCTGCTCTGTTCCTCCATTCACAGTAAATAAAAGCATGGAGGTCTGACTCTCGGGATCTAACAGAGCCAGCGGGGGGTAGAGACGCCGCATGCGCCTGATTCTTTCACCAAAACACGCGTCCAGGAGGGGGACAGCGGCTGGGCTCTTTCTGTGACACCACCGCACACATTTGACGTGGCACTGATCCTTTTAGCGGGACCGGAGCGGGGCAGCCCGCCGAGCACAGCATGAAGCGGGCGGCTGGAGTGGCCAGGCACAATGGCCTGGTCTCTCCGCTGGGGAACAACAACTCCGGGGCCTCGAGCATCGTCTCCCCGACGTTTCTGAGAGCAAACACGGTCTCCGTCGGTCCAGAGAGCGGTGGGGGCGGCGGGGGAGCGGTAGACGGGCTACTGGATTTCTCTAAAGGCCCCACCATCAAAACCGAGCTCGTTTGCAAATGGATAGACCGAACTAGTTCTCGACAGATTGGGCGGACGGCGACATCCGTTTGCGACCAAAGTTTCAGCTCCATGCACGAGCTTGTGGAGCACGTCACCAGCGAGCACGTAGCGGCCGGGCTCGAGAGCCTGAGTCATGTGTGCATGTGGGACGAGTGTCTGCGCGGAGGCAAGGCATTCAAAGCCAAATACAAACTTATCAACCACATCCGCGTGCACACCGGGGAGAAGCCTTTCTCCTGTGCCTTCCCCAACTGCGGCAAGATGTTCGCGCGCTCAGAGAACCTCAAGATCCACACGCGGACCCATACGGGTAGGCTGTCACCATTTTGTCATTTTGTCAGGTTAGAAGGCTAGCAGCGGGGGTCCTGGCAGGGGGTCTCAGCCCGTGTTTGGCCGATTATTCCCAGTGAAACCCTCCTCCATGTTTACAACACAGATCAGTGCACTCAATCACATCCGCCCTGCACTGCTCCCTCGGCACCTCGGGGAGCCCCGAATAGGACACCACGGAGGAGGACCCCGCACTACTGTTTCATGTTTTAACAGTGGATATTTACACAGCCTAGCCTTAGATCATATGGATAAAAGGTGTCACACGGCTGTTCTTAGTGGCAAGTTTTAGGGTAGTTTCTTAGAGTTAACATCATGTGGGGGTTGTCTTGAGTAATAGTCTAGCTTTAGATCTGGGATGTCCAAACTACATGGCCCAGGGGCTGAATTTGGCCCTAGTCTTTCTGATGAAATATTCTGATTTCTGGCTCAGATAGATTTATCAGTTCTAACACCAATAGGCTCCCAAACCTGAATAAAGGTGTCGTAACATAGTAAAACCTGTACTGGTCTAGATAAAGGAGCTTTCATAATTTAGCATTAACAATAGCAGAGGAGACAATAACAATTAAAATGAGTCCATATTTTTACAATACAGGACACCTTTGATCTCCTCTTGACAGAAAGAATACAAAAAACTGCTTTTACAAAAAAGACCACACTTATTGTGTGTGGGAAATTTAACCATTCACAATTTTATACTGTTATTATTGAGGGGTGTGCATATCTACCGTAATAACTATGGGCCTTAGTCCATCCTACTGTTGGGCTGTTGGTCATTTGAGGGTAGTTACAATTTACCCCCTTGAGGGTAGTTACAATTTACCTATCATGTGTCTTTTTTTAGTAGGAGCAACCTTCCTTTGTAATGTCAGTCTCCCTGAGAGACATGTTGCTGTATTAAGTTTAAGAGCATAACCTATGCATAACTTTTCTGTCATTCAGTTTTTTATGCCATTGTTTGTAGCCAGGGAAAAACCTGGAAATATATCTCTCATTAACATTAAATTACACTATCATAATACCTTGTTATTAAGGGAACCTTTTATTTGCAATGCTAAAACACTTTATTTTAAACCTCCTTAGTGATGTTTCCTCATCCACAGGTGAGAAGCCGTTCCAGTGTGAGTTCTGTGAGCGGCGCTTTGCCAACAGCAGTGACCGTAAGAAGCACTCTCAGGTGCACACGGCCTCTAAGCCCTATGACTGCAAGGCTCTGGGTTGCACCAAGTCCTACACCCATCCAAGTTCCCTTCGCAAACACATGAAGGTGCACGTCAAGTCCTCACCTACCTCTGAACTGCCAGACCCATACGACCCTCTGTCCTATCGTCTGCAACAGCCCCCAGCCCTGCTGGAACCCTTAGACCTCAAAATGAGCCTGTCTCCCCCCATGGCACACAGGAATCTCCACTTCCCTCTGCGCTCTAATCACGACTTTGACAAAAGCTCTGTGGCAGAGACTGACCATAAAGCTCTGTTCCGGAGTGTGTCCCCGAGCGCTGTCCCTCTGGACCTGTCCCTGTCAGGCCTGAGGAGGGCCCAGCAGCAGCAGGGCCGCCAGCCCCGCCGCACTCAACGCTCTGTCAACCCCGCCATACCTCACTTCTCCAACATAAAGGAGTGGTACGTGTGCACCAGGACTACAGCGCCGCACTTTCCTCTGCTCCACCCAGACCGCATCAAACTGGAGCCCAGTGACGACGAGGAGTATGGCACGTAGGACACATGGGCAGGGGCCATGTTTTTGCCTAGGACTGAGTGGCTCATTTTGGTATAAAGTACTTTGGAAAATGAGGAGTGTACAACACCTACATGGAACCTCATATCCCACTGTGACTGGTGCTACATGATTTAGTCTTCTATATAAGATGCAGGGTAGAGCTAAAACACCTGATATTCAACTTCTGTTATCCCCAAGAAGGGCCCCAGGCACTGGGTACCACCACCATACATAAGCCAAATAATATTTTGGGAAAAAAAATATATAATGAACCATTCATGTTTCTCCTGTGTTTAAGGAAGAACATGATCAGATGTGTGACCAACAAAAGGAGAGCTTCTGTTCTTAGTTTTTTCCTAAATTGTCACAATTTCAGCAGTACTGTACTAAAGTGAGCCACAACACACCTCTGTGCAAAGCAGGCTTACCAATGCTCAGATGTTGTCATATCGTTATTGTACGATACATTTCAGGACACAGGAGTCATTGGTGTACTTTCCTGAACCAGCAGTTTTATGGTTGTTTTTGTATTTCTGTTTTATATTCTTAGAGTGTCATTTGACATGAATCCAGACTCCCAGCTCAAAAGACACCAGAGGTCCTTCAACTAATATTTTTATTCAAAAGTACATGTAAAGTATATGACCGGTGACAGCTCCTTCTATTTCCAACTATTTTAAGGGCTACTCTAAAGGCTGTGGTAAGAGTTTGAGCTCTGACAGAAGAAACCTGTCTTTACCTGTATTGTAGAGATCAGAAAGTGCTCAGGGAGACATGGGGACAGAAATTGCAGTAGACACAGGACAAAACAATCTCACGGACAGTGGACATTAGATCAATATGTAGCACTTTGTTCCATCAATCGGGAGTGTCTCTTGATGAAAACATTTATATTGGAAATGGACCTTTACATCAGTGGAAGATGAATGAATGAATCCAGGTAGTGACTACCTACTGTGATGTGTTTCAGTAACCTATAGCAACAGTGTTTGTGACGTAGACAAACCACAAATCTCTGATGATTCACAAGAACGGTGTCAGCTTCTCTACTGTTTTCTGAGTAGCAACAAAGGTTAAAATCTAAAACTGTGTATTGGTGACAATACTGCCACACACTAATGGTTTACCGCCACTTTAACAGGGTGGATTTCTGTGTTTAAGTCAAATCTCACTAAAATTAAGTGCTCAGTTTATAAAGCCCTTCCAGTGTTAGGTGAACTTGAACAATTGTTCTTATAGATAAATGGGGATTAGCATGACTGAACTACAGCACTTTACAATGAGACTAGTGGTCAATTGAAGAAGTACTGTCATACTGCAGAGGTCTCAGAGCATGACTCAGAAATAAGAAAAAAAATGATGTGAGCTGCACAATATATGCAATATTTATTTAATATTGCTCAAACAATAACTTCCAATGTTTCTTCAGATAAGTGTTCACTGGAGTCTTGAATTTCCATGGTCAACCCACACTGTGATCTATGCTTCATTCTGACTGGCCAACCATTTTGAACTTGGATTTCAGTTTGTGCAGTCTGTATTATAAATATTTCTTCAGTTGATGTTGTGTTAAATAGTGAGTTTACTTTTCAGAGCACTTCTGATCTTTAATGGGACTGTACTTGTTTTCTTGAATCTCTACAATAAAGGTAGAAACAGAATCTTAAATCACTATGTTCAGACAGCAGTCAGTTATGTCGTACAGAAAACAGGGGAAATACAGAGATATAAATATATAATATTCTATATAAGGTGAACAACCTGGGCCTGAGTGTACAGAGGTTCAGAGTCTTACAAAATGAGTGGTGATTCTGTTCGATCTCATAAGCACTTTGTTCAAATGAATTCCAAACTTTCACTGGTGTTAATGACGTGACTGCCGTTCCAGTGGGATTCCTCCATCTCATTTTTCTGGGGCAACAACATCTGATTGATTTGGATGCCATAAGTGAAACGACTGATGCCATATTTGTGTGTGTAGTGAATGTGAAGGTGGTGCAAGAGGCTGCAGCACAGCCTCACTCTGAATATTGGCACATCACTAACGCATATCTCATTTGTTTAACTGAATGAAAATAAAATTTTGTTGTTGTATTGAAGATTGTGCTAGTCACTGTTGTTATGTATTAAAGAGAATATTTTGTAAACAAGGCCAGGATTATGCATCCATCAGGTACTTGGATATTAAATAATAATTGGGTTCAGTTTAATAACATCAAGTTGAAAAAAAAAACTATGTTCACCATATTAATCCCATTTTTCACGCCATAGTTTCTGCTGTAGATGCTGCCAGGCTTTTTTATGGGATGATAGTCTGACACAGAATGAAGATAATCTAACGTACGACGTGATGATGTCAGATCATTGACAAAAGTCGTAAGTCGACACAACTGTCGCAGTGTGGCATCATGGCGTCCCGTAGCCGCTGTCCGTCTCTGAGCAGGATACTATTTGCTGCGAAGGTGAGCGCATTATAGTACCCACATTGATCTAGTCATATTACATATTAAAAGAAGGATGTTGTGTTTCTTGAAATCCAGCACTATGCACGATGATTATAATTAGATCTAGAAGTTGTAGGCTTCAGTCCAGTTCGCGGTGTAAAAGGTCGCACACTGGAAGCTCTGTGGCAGGGGTGCGCACCTGAGTGTACCAGAGCTGACATGCATTGTGCGCAGGGGGCTGTAGCCTGCGTGAACATGAATTTCTGTATATTGAGCACTGTTCTGTTTCCAGCATGTCCCACTCCAGTCTAGACTGTGCACGCTTCATGGCAGGACGCAGTACTCTACTGTGTACAACCCTAATGAGAAGGTACCTTTACTTTGCACTCACTCTCTACGCTTATGTCATAGCAGGGATGACCATCTTGGTGACTGAAGTTACTTGTCAAATATTTAAGTGAAATACTATGTGGTTAAATGAATGACATGGTTTTAGAACATCGTGAAGTAATAAGAAGTTAACTAATAATTATGTAATTTCTTCACTTTATAGACCTTTGATAAGATCTTGGTGGCAAACAGAGGAGAGATTGCTTGCAGGGTAAGATTAATGTACAGACTATGATTTGGGTCAAATTAATTCTACATATTCATGACTTCTATTGTTTTGTGTTAGGTGATGAAAACTTGTAAGAAGATGGGTATCCGTACAGTAGCAGTTCACAGTGATGTTGACTCCAGTGCTGTGAGTCTCTATACTGCAGTTAAAGAACTCATTGTTGATCATATATTTATAAGATATTTATTACTTTGTCTCGTACTGTGTGTAACATGTTTGCGTGTTTGGCCAGGTCCATGTGAAGATGGCAGATGAGGCTATATGTGTTGGTCCTGCCCCTACTAGTAAAAGTTATCTGAACATGGATGCTATTATGGAAGCTATTAGAACCACAGGAGCACAAGCAGTAAGATGAATTGTTGAAATTATTCAAAGTAAACACCCACAACCCAAAATTGATGAGATCACTTTACTATGCACCATTCTTCTAGGTTCATCCTGGATATGGATTCCTCTCTGAAAACAAAGAGTTTGCAAAAAGACTCGTAAGTGCAAAGGCTACTAGTTTGTGATAAATGTTATCCCTATTTATACTGAATGAAATTGAAGAGGTTCCTGTCCTTTTATGTCTGTGTGTGTGTGTCTGTGTATATGAATTTATATGGCTGTATAGGCGGCAGAGGGTGTCACTTTTATTGGCCCAGACACGCATGCTATTCAGGCGATGGGGGACAAAATAGAGAGTAAGCTGATTGCAAAAGCAGCCAAAGTGAACACTATTCCAGGCTTTGATGGAGTAGTTGAGGTACATGAGCATTCTAAATACATGAACATTAGCACACTGTTTTTATTTAGTCTTATGTGCATAAATCTTCCACATTCTCTTTTCCAGACTGCAGAGGATGCTGTCAAAATTGCTCAGAGTATTGGTAAACAAAATCATATTGAATGCATCTAAGAATTTGCAAAGTTGTTTTTTGTGTTTAATCAACAAGTTGTATAATGGTTCAACATGTATGTTAATCTAACAGTTTGAATGGCTTGACAGGTTATCCAGTGATGATCAAAGCATCAGCCGGTGGAGGAGGTAAAGGGATGAGGATTGCCTGGAATGATGACGAGACCAGGTAAGTTTAAACAACCCACTGTAGGTGTCATTCATATTAGTTAAAATATATGGTCATGGTATTTTAATTGGTGAGATTGTAGGTCATGTTCAGTCTGTTTATTGTAACATTCAGGTTTCATTTCCCTGTGGTTGCTTATAAATGAAACATAAAATCATGAAATTGCAGATTTGTCTTTAAAATAATAAGTTTTCCTCACCAATATTACAATACCAATAATTTGATTGTTCCAGAGAAGGCTTTCGCTTCTCATCTCAGGAGGCTGCATCCAGCTTTGGAGATGATAGACTCCTTATAGAGAAGTACATTGACAACCCTCGGCACATTGAGATACAGGTAACTACATTGCTGTATTGTTCATGTACAAGAATTTACAGAAGGTAAAATGCATGTTTTTGTAATAAAGCTATCAAATGGAGAGCAAGAGACTTTATTGATCCCGTGGGAAATTCAAGTTTTGCTGCAGCATTTATACTGCGCTTCTCAGTTGCCTTTGTGTCTCAGTCAAAGGTTTCAGTGCAGTTTAACAGGAGAACTGGCCAGGTAGGGTCACCAGATCCTGTGTCAGGGCAGTTTGTGGAGAGGAAGAGCCAAAAGTGTCCCTGCTCTGTGTCCTGCAGCATTATAGCAGTGTCCAGGAGGGAAACAAGGTGAACACAACAGGAAAGGCCCTGTTCTTACTCCTCACTGGTGTTTTGGTTGGTAATGAAATAGTTCATTCCCTCAAATTGTTTGTTCTGGAAGGTGCTCTGACACATTTGCTCATATGATATAATAAGTCTGTAGCATCTCAAATGCCCATAGCTAGCTCCTTAGCTAGCCTCTTGCAATCTCCGTGGATACGGGAAAAACAAACAGCTCATTTCACAAAATCCAACAATTGCTTTCTTGTGTCCTTTGAACTTCACATGCTGCACTTCTTAGTTAGTTTGGATTCCATGATATGATGTTAATTACTGAGCTAAAAAAAACAAAAACCTTCAAAAACTGCTCAGTGTGTGAGCCAGGTAGCCGCAAAAGCAGCCAACCACTCAACTGCCATGTAACCACGATATTCAGATATCCTTTATTTACAAACAAATTAACTGAAGGGTGCCATGTATTTGCTAATAATTCATTATTCAGTAATGAAGGAGTTCAAGCATGATTTGTTTTCATTTGAAAGAGCTGCACAGACTGTGTAATTCAACCATATGGTCTTTATTCATTCAACCCCATGATTACTGTGTTGTATTTTGTATGATCTCTGACCATTTATCTAGTACTTACAATTTATTAGCACACGCAGTGAGATTTGAGCTTGAGTATGAGTTACTATTTAACTTTTTTGTTACAGGTGCTGGCAGACAAACATGGAAATGCACTGTGGCTGAACGAGAGGGAGTGTTCTATTCAGAGGAGGAACCAGAAAGTGGTCGAGGAGGCTCCCAGGTCTGCCTGCACACGTGCACATCACACATGCACAATTATGTTGAAATTTGCTGATATCAGCTCAAGTTACCTGTGTTTTAAGGAAATATGTACAATTTTCTGTCTCTACCCTGGTATCTATATCGGTGTCTATGCATCCCTACTTTGAACACTGGGTATATTTACATACACACCAGAAATCTGTCACTGATTTCTGGAGTTGTTAAATTCTTCAAATGGAATGTAAACAAAACAAACTTCAGTATTGTGTTTTCTTTCTTATTCACTCTCCACAAGAAGGAAAAACAGGAAAATATAGTAAAAAGGCAAATGTAGTTTGTAAAAACAAAAATGTAAAGGATGAAAATCTTTTTTTTTTTCTAGCCATGTAAATGTAGCCAAAGACCCATGATGTGTGTTGTGTGCAGTACCTTTCTGGACCCTCAAACCCGTAAAGCAATGGGGGAGCAGGCTGTGCAGTTGGCCAAAGCAGTGAAGTACTCCTCTGCAGGGACCGTGGAGTTCTTGGTGGACTCCAGCAAAAACTTCTACTTCTTAGAGATGAATACTCGTCTACAGGTGTGATCCCTTAACTGTTTGTTTTTATTTTGATACCAAGGAAAAAGCTTAATCATAAAAAGTCCTTAAACATCTGGCTCCATATTCTAATAAAAATGTTATCAAAGAGGTCTTCCACTGTTATTTTCAAAATAACCTTTATTTAATTATACAGCTTTCAAAAAAAATATCATTTTCTTTCATTTCACTATGTGGTTCTACTGCTTCAGAAAAAAGGTTGAGATTGAGCTACACCTGGTGGAATGAGTATCTAGTTTAGAGTCTAATTTTAATATCTGTATGGCAATCTTCTGACAACACTATAAAAGACAGAAATGGTGGCAATTACAGTAATGACTGCTACATACTAAACTGCCTCTAGGTGGAGCACCCCATCACCGAGTGCATTACTGGTTTGGACTTGGTGGAGCAGATGATCCGTGTGGCCAAAGGTTTCCAGCTCCATCACAAACAGGAGGATATCCCTATTAACGGATGGGCCATTGAGAGCCGTGTTTACGCAGAGGTAATGAAATCAAACAAATACAAATACTAGATATGAATAAATGCTATATGATGTCTTTTCTCCAGGATCCATATAAGTCTTTTGGATTGCCATCAATTGGGCGCTTGTCTCAATACCAAGAACCACTCAACCTCAGCAATGCAAGTACTTTTTTTTCTTTTTGGGTATTCCCAACTCAATTTGATTATGTCAATAAAGCGCATTAAGTGTTGTTTATGTCCTCAGGTGCGTGTTGACAGTGGCATTCAGGAGGGCAGTGACATCAGCATCTACTATGACCCAATGATATCCAAGGTTAGTTTTCTGTTTTTCAATTTTAAACAGCACAATTCTTTTCAAAATTTCCTTTTTTAATTGCAATCCATTGTAGCTGGTGACATATGGTGCAACCCGAGCGGAAGCCTTGGCAAAGATGGAGGATGCCCTGGACAACTATGTGATCAGAGGTCATTTATTCGCTCATAAATGTGGTTAGACTTGTCATTGTAGGTAATGGTAGCTAATGGTAGGCCTGTCACTGTAAAATATTTTGATATTGCTTCAACAATTGATATATTGCTGAAGAAATTATAGACTATTAACGAAGATATTAAAACCAATTTATGCCACTGATGCAATAACCTAAGAGCAGATTTAAACCACAAAAACTACTATTATTGAAGAGTGCTATCACTCAAGTTTAAGGACTGTATAGGTGTTAGCTCGGATTGTGATATTCGCCCTGGAGTGCCGGTAAGGACACAGGAGACAGTTTGCAGATGGTGTATTTAGGAGGTTTAATGAAGCTCAGGCAACATCGCAGAACATTATTGGTTGTATGTGTGGTCTATAAAGAAAAAGAATAAACAAATTAAGTTACCGTATTACAGTAATAAAGTAAAAGGTGTACAAGTGTACTACTAAGTATATAACAAACATAAACAGCAAACATGGATGGGCTAAATAAAAAGCACACAATAAAGACATAACTATAAGGAACATACACGGCACGACACACGAAAATAGCATTAGCGGCTAAGATACTCTAAGCTCCCTTATAAACATAACTACACAGGTATTATAGGAATATGAACACATCCCGACACGCGTAAAACAATAACAAAGGACTTGTAAAATGTCCATATAGCTCCGAATACCATAAACTTACTTTTTGTCAACAACGCACAACTTTAGCTGACGATACGTGTCTGCACGCCCGAGCCTCGTAAACCAATTAAGACAGCGGGGCCGTGCGCTCTGAACTAAAGCATGCATTAACTCACAGCACCTCTAGAGGGCGCTCCTGACAAAGCTACTGCCTTTCTAACATAGCTGCCCCGAACCTGAAAGGCAGTCTAATCAGGAGGTGGTTAGTCCATCTTCATCCTTCATCTCTGGAAGGACAATTAGTCTCACTATGGGTCGAATGTAGGTCCTGCCATCGATCTTCACTTCTGCTGTCCTGATCAGGCCGTCTGGTCCAGGCATAACTCTGATGACTTGTTCAATTTTCCATTGTCCACGAGGAATCTGAGGGTCTGCCAGTAGAACCACAGCTCCTTCCTTGATGTTGTCCACCGGGGCTCTCCACTTGCTTCTGGTCTGGAGGCTAGGTAAGTAGTTTCAGATAAATGCAAACCAGAAATGATCTGCCAGGACTTGTGAGTGCCTCCAGCTTCGTCTTCCCCGCATTTCACTCTCAGGGTAAACCACTTGTGGTAAGGAGCTGTCAGGCCGCCCCATCAGAAGGTAGTTGGGCGTCACAGGATCTACACTCGGCTATGTTTCATATAGCCAAGTGGCTTTGCATTCCGAATGCCCTCAATCTCGAATAGGACCGTTCTGAGCACTTCTTCTTTGACACTCTGTGAAGCGATGATGGTGTACAGGGCATTCTTGATGGACCGCACCTCTCTTTCCCACACACCTCCAAAGTGTGGAGCTGCTGGTGGGTTGAGTCTGAAACTGACCTGCTGTTTGACTAGTTGTGCTTGGAGGTCAGTAGACATTTGAGTGAAGGCTTCTCTGAGTTCCCTTTCACCTCCTTTAAAGTTTGTACCTTGATCCGAGTACACTTCAGCTGGTTTCCCCCGACGGGCAATGAATCTCCTGAAGGCCATCAAGAAGGAGTCCGTATCGATTGAGGACAGGAGGTCAATATGGACAGCCCTTGTTGTGAGGCACTTGAACAAGATACCCCAGTGTTTCTCTTGACGGCGTCCTAATTTGACAAGGCTCAGGTAACAAACGCACCTGATGGAACATTCCTTTGATATCCCCACTGATTGCGATGCTTTGTTCTCTAAAGCGAAGGAGCACTCCGACCAGGGATGGGCTCAGGGTAGGTCCAGGTAGTAACCACTCGTTTAGGTTGAGCCCCTTGTAGCTGAATGAACAGTTGAAAACAATTATGTTTTTACCGTTATGCTGGACCATGTGATGAGGTATGAACCAGCTCTCACTGCTCTCATTCTAATCTTCTGGTCTGAGTTTGGCTACCACACCTGCGTTCTCAAGCTTCTTCATCTCTGTGCTGTAAGCTGCTGCCTTATTGGGGTCTCGTGCCATGCGTCTCTCCATGCTCTTAAGGCTTGGCAGCACAGCTTCTTTAGGGGCCTGGAAAGGAGGCGAATCTTTCTTCCTCAAAAGGGGTGTAGCATACCGTAGTATCCCGTTCACCTCCACCCTCTCAGTCTTGGCTTGGAGAAGGTTCACTGCCTCAATGTCATCTCGGGATCTAGTGACCTCTTTCTCATTTCTAAAGGGGAGAATGTCCACCTGCCACAGCTTCTCAACATTCCGCTTTAGTTCAATGGCTTCTGGGCTGAGTGACGTGAAGAGGCACTGCTGAGGGGGTAACTGTGACTCTAGAGTTCTTGCTGGCCCCTGCAGAGTCCATCCTAGGCGGGTGTGGATGGCTGCTGGACCTCCTGGAGGGCCGAGACGTACCCGCTCTATAGGGCACAGGAGGTGTGGGTGGTCTGCGCCAATTAACAGCAATGGCGAAACACAGCTGAAGGATTGTAGAGGTAGATTGGACAAGTGCTTGTACTTCTTCTTTAAGGTGGCAATGGGATAGGAATGTTCAGCTAGACCTAGGCGCTGAGCTGTGAAAGCATTCGTGAACTTATAGGATTTCTTTGGCTGGTGAGTAGGAGATATCTCAAAGGAAACAGAGGCACCATGTAGTACTTAGATATCTTGTCTTATTGTTCGGAGGGATATGTCCTCTGGAGTACCTGTCACCTCCGGTTGTTGGGCTGCAGCAGTCAATAACATTGTACGGTCCGATCCATCATCTAGGACCGCATACGTGTCTAATGTCTTGTCTCCATTTCGCAGCAGCACTCTGATAACTTTAAGGAGGACACGGGTAGGGTCAGAAGGCTTGTCCAAGAAGAGCGTTTCAGCGGCTGAGCTGACCAAGCAGGTGCCTTCCTTTAGTTCTCTGTTGTTAACCTCATGTAGTATGAGTAGGTGTTTACCTTGACATTTACTGCAGGGTTTCTTAAAGTTGCACTGTGCAGCTTGATGTGATCTCCCACAGCGCCAACAGCGTTTATTAGTTTTGATCCAGTCAATCATTTGGGCCTTGTCGAAACGCTTAAAGGTGGCGCACTGGCTTAGAAAGTGATCTTCAGTGTCACAGTAGGGGCAATAGGCTTTAGGTGCATTTTTACCTTTCTTATTTGTCTGTTCAGTGCTGACACTCTCCGATTGAGGAGGGACATCTTCTGCGCCAAGCAGTAGAGTAGTAGAACGTGGAACTGGCTTTGAATCACGACGATGGTCTGGCTTTGGGGGGGCTCTCTCTTTATGACCATAATTCCCCCTTTGTCCATCACTTGTTTGGCACCATGTCTACCTGTATCCATTCGGAAAATTCCACCAAGTCATACACTGCATTGGAGCGGCGGCACATGTCACTGTGGAACTCTGATCTCATCTCAGCAGGGAGTTTACTGAGGAGGCGTGACACGTGGGACCCACATCTGAGCTCTATCTCCCCCTCTTGGCCCAGGGTCTGCAGCATGCCCATAAGTGCCCTAATCTGTAGTGCAAACCTCTCAAAGCCCTCTGTGTCTCCTCTTCTGATGTCTGGAGAATCCATAACATTGGCTATTTTCTGTAAGGCCAGCTGATGAGGTTGGCCGAACTTCTCTGTCAAAGCTGCTATAGTGTCTGTATAGGGCATAGGAGAGTTAAGGTAGGCATCAGCTATTAGACGAGCATCTTCCAGCTTTAAGTGATCCATCAGGAATTGAAACTTGAATGGTTCAGTGTTGTCTTCTGGGAGCAGATTATTAAGAGCTATTTTCAGGCGGGCAAATTCACCTGGGTCTCTTTTGGTGAAGTTTGGGATGGAGGGAGTAGGGCCTTTGTATGTCCTCTCTTGTGACATAAATGACTGATCCTGCTGCATAGCTGGACCTTGACTTTGATATCTGTGTGGTGCACTGTATCTGACAGTAGCATCTGGCCTATACAGTGGTGTATAGGCGTCCCCTTGTGGTGGTAGGGATCTATGCGCACTGTAGTCATTTGAGGGGTGCACTCTTGTCTGTGGCAGCGGAGGGCCGTAATATTGTCTAACACTCATTTGACTGGGAGGAGGAGGACGTGAGGGCACTGAAGACTGCTCCTTTAAAAGTCTTAGCTCTGCCATCAAATTATCCAGTTTAGCAATCATAGAAGCCTGATTGACCGCAGACAATGCAGGAGGAGTTATACTGGGGGGCCACTGATTACCTTGAGTGTTGTCATAACTTGGTGCATTATCACGTGGAGGAAGGCGCCGTCTCGGTGCAATAGAAGGTGGAAGGTCTTCTGACTGACTTGGGATTGCACCAGAAGGTTGAGGCAGGTTCCAACGTGATGACTGAGGGGGTGGGAAAGGCTCCCTTCGTCTTTGATAAGAGGATGAGTAAGGTAACCCACCAATGGCTCCTGCTGGCTGCTCTGGATGAGTGTCCTCAAGCAAGGATGATGTCCACTGATCTACAGTATAGTACCATCTATCCTGACTCACTGGACTGGCGGCTTGTGACGATACAGGTGAGTAGAAATCCTCTGCAGCTGGTGCAGGCCACTCAGTGGTTTCCTTTCTAGGCTGCACTGCACTAATGCACAGTGCTCTGGGGTAGCTCACATCATAGTCCTCCAGGTAAGAAGGCGGTTGGACACTCCGCTTGGGGCGTGTGGATTCACTGGCTCTTACATTAGGCTGCATCCTGAGGTCCAGGATACCAGACATCCGGCTCGAAGGACCAATATTGAAGAGTACTATCACTCAGGTTTAAGGACTGTATAGGTGTTAG
>NW_026571377.1:0-25000 GCF_026225935.1 Boleophthalmus pectinirostris | reverse complement strand
CATGGAAATGTTGTTCCTTTGGCTATAATCTCCCACAGTATGGCACAAATCTTATTCATCTCCATGGAGATACTTTTCTAAAGTACGGTTTTAACTTCCAACAGCAATGGAAATATTGTTCCTTTGCCTCACAGCATGCACAAAGTTTTAGTTTTAGCTTTCTATTTTCCTGGAATCCTGCAGGTGACGTGACACCTCCAGAATGTTGCATGGTGTAATAGTTGTGATTTGTGAACTGCTACTATTCACATTGCAACTCATTAAACTTGCATTCCTAAAAAACAGTATGTATATGAACCTTCTCTGAGTGTCCACTTGATGTCCCCGGACTGCTTGGATACCGCGTGCAGGCTCCCGTCCAGTGTGGACACAAACAGCAGGGACTCTGGGAGGGTGACTGCACTGACCTAAGGGACAGAGGGGGCAGAGGACAGGGGAGAAAGACAGGGGACAGAGCACAGAGGATAAAGGAAAGGGGACAGAGAACAGGGACAGGCAGGGGACAGGGACAAACAGCTGTGAGACATGAGTTGAGCGGGTGTCAAGTGTCACATAGCTCCTGGCACAGGGTTAGGGGAGGAGGGGCCTGTGTGTAGCCTGGGTGTGTAAAGTACGTTCTGTTACTGTTAGAAAATAATATTCGAAGTAGTAGTGATACAAATATCTGGTGAAAATAGTGCGGTACTTATCATGTGCAATTATGGCATACTTTTAAATGGATCATGGTTCTTGTATGCATTCTGACAGTACAAGATATCATTCTAAGGGGAAGCTATGTGCTTGAATAGTTAAAGGTTAAAGGTAAATATTACACAAAAGTGACTCTTGTGAGTTTTAAGCCATGTTATAGTGTTGTTACCTCCTAAAAAATATAGTTGTGTGGTGTTTTGTTTTGTTTTATTCACACTTTTGAGTAACTTTTATTATTTGTTTGTTTACATCTCCAAAGCTCAAAATGCTCCTTTCCACCTTGTGATGTCATGTAGTGGTAGTTTTCAAGTTAACAGCTTCTTTTACCTTTAGTTAAGTAGAGATTACGCAGAGATTGGCAATTCCAGGGAAGAAACGATCCAAATCTTTCTAGTGAAGGTGTATGGAATTAAAAACACAGTGGAGCACTTCCTGTATTATCACTTGACATCACAAGGTGGATCAGATTTTTTAATGTCAGAGAGAAGAATTCAGCCTAAAGATGGAGAATTTATATGTGTAATGTGTGAATGAAACAACATACAACTCCACGTATGTTTTTGTCAACATTATGATACATTAGAAAACAGCATAAAATCGCCCATGTAGAATCATTATATTCCCACTTGTTTTCCCAGTTTTTTAGGTGTACTTCCTGGTTGGAAAAACATTCACAGAAATGATTCATCTGACAAATACAAATCTAACAAAAATATGATAATAATAATGTAATAATCATGTTTGTATTTCATCATATCTTGTGTTATTCGATCTTTGAACTGTTGATGAAGGTACATGATTTTTTTTTTTTTTTAAGTATTTAAAATGATAAAAATTTGCTTGGAAGGACTGACATATTTTATAGAAAAAGGTTACCTTTCGTTTTGAAGTAATATTAAAGTATTCAGAAGAAAAAAGCTGACAAATTATGCAAAATCATGCACCTTCTACTTGCTTGCACAATTTTCCCTCTGTTACCATGACCTTTCTTAATAAAAAATCTCATTACTCAAAAAGTAAGAGGTTTTTCAACCTAATCTTGTACCATATGGTAGAAAACTATATGAAGCAAATATTCAAACCAGTTTGTTAAGGATATGTAAGTGAGAACTGGTACTTATCGCTGTTTGTATTTATTGCCCAAAAAGTGCTGCATATTTCATTCCCTCCATTACCAACATGAGTTTTTTTTATTTTTTATCAACAACTTGAAAGAATATCGCAGGTTTAACTTTACCCTCTTGGAGTGTTAACTCTTTCCTACATTCTGATACCTTACTTATTTCAATAGTTCCTCTAGTTTCTGAATAAGAGCTATTTGAATGTAAAAGATCTGCCCCTGTTTCCCTCCGTTACTGCTTGACCGGACCCATATCTATCTTTCATAGAAGTTAGAGATGGTATGGGACATACCAGACAAAGCAATAACATCTGGAGACAAATCCTTCTACAACTATTAAAAGTATTGTTATTATAATATTATTCTGATATAAAGGTAGTGCTACAAAACTACTCAGAGAAGTGCCTTTTTTTAAAAAAGGTTACTCTAGTAAACTTCAAGTGCATCTGAGGCTTTCATGTTTTTTTCTAATTATTACTCAGTTTGGTGGGATAGAATCTGCGGTAAACATTTCACACTTCAAATGAAACAGAAAACACACACCAAAGTTGTTGCAGAGGCACAAATGCAAGGAACAGCAATATAAAAGTGAAAAAATGCATAGCACACTCAGATGAACGATAAAAGTGAGTGTGCTAGGCATTTTTTTCAAACATTTCATACTAAACTGATGTAAACCTGCTATAGTTTGTGGGGAAAAAAGTTTAGATGAAAAAACAATGGACAGTACAGTGGCTCTGAGTTCTACCCCTTTAAGAACTGTAACTCCATCAAAAAGGCATTAACATTAATTTCACAAAATCATACCTTCAGTTCAATCATAGCTATTGTGCAATTTGGACAGGTTTTGGAGCAGGTTAACAGTATGGTTGCTATAAGTAAGTAATGTCATCTACTGCCGATGTTCAACCAGGTAGTAAAAATTAAGTTAACTATGTTTTTTTGTGAAATAAGTAGTCTAACCTGACATATACACTATAACTGTGTCAGACCTGCCCCTCCTCCTTCTGCTCTTTAAACTTTTGGGTATTATAACTACTGTGTACGTTGCTAACAGGATATCCTTATCACACCCCAAACTGACACTGTAACTACCGCTCCTATATTTGCACAGTGTACACATAGAAAAAAAATAATAAAAGTTTGCTTCTCAATGTTCACTAACTTGGGTTTGTAACAAGTTAATACTCAATCTGATGTAGACATTAATAAAGCTAATTATTAATGGACCACTGATTTTAAAGCTGCACTATGGATCATTTCTGGTGCATGGCCCGTAATGTGCTTGTGTCCATAAAGGTATTCTTGCTTTATGAGGATATTTGCCCCAGTGTGGCATTGGATTTATCTCTATGGAGATGCCACCAGGCTATGTTACCGGTCAGATCAGCGGAGAGACGCCCTCGCTCAGAATAAAAATGTATGTTTTTCAAGATAGTTACATAGATATATTTAATACCATATTGTGGAATACAGCCAAAGCAATATCATGAACACAAGCAAGTAGCAGACCCACCACCAGAAAAGTACATAGTGCTCTTTTAAGATAAAATAATAAATAAATAAAAATAAACTACATGACAAAAAAAGCTTTTTTTGTGTGTGTTTTGATCAAAGATTTTTAATTGGTGGAAAGTACAATAAAAAGTAGGGTAACTAGTAAGCTAGTACTTATCATGTAACTTTATTTACTTACTTAATTACTTAATTATAATTACTTATAATTACTTATGTATTTATTTACTCTTATTCTTAGCCTATTATTATTATTTTGGAAACCTAAAAAAAATATTCTAGGCTAAATCAAATTTGGTAAAAATATTTGTAGGCAATTTTGCTAGTCATATGACAATGAAAAACAGACGTAGACCCTACGCTTAGCACGTCCTCGCTATTACTGTCCGGAATATCAGGGCAACATTACTGGGAACCCGAAATAGCCACACACGCGCGGAAGGATCCTATTTGTGGGTCGTAGCGCGCATAAACATTGGTAATACCAACGTAACAACGGCACAAAGCGTTGGAAAAGTGAGTTATACTTACTTCAAACACTCCATATTTACATGACAGCCACGACCAAAGCAAAAGGAGTCGTCCCAGAGCCCTAATGAGACCCAAAATGCCCGTCTCCATGACTTCCCAACGCTGCGTAAAACTACTAAACTAATAACAACAAGGCTCGAACTTTCGCTCTGTGTCCCGCACGCGTTTCCATATGTCACTTAAGTTACGTCTGCTTCTTTAAAAAAACGTACGTAAAGGGGAAAAAAATCAATAGTTAAAAGTAGAGATCATTGCGTAAAAATCCATTATAATAACGCTAATAATAATAACGTTCCTGTCGCTGCTCCATATTTCCGTGTTGGGGCGGAACCAGTGACGTCAGGGAGGAGCTGTCAGGGAAAAGGCGGGGTCATGGGGAGGGGTTAGGAAGTGATGGATAGATGCGTGAGCCAATAGAAAACGCGGAGAGTTAGAAAGGGGCGGAGTCGTGGAAGTGACTGGAACACGTGGAAAGAGACGGCAGGGCAATTGTAAACGCAACAAGTGCATGCTTTTGTGCAACAGAAGGTTGTGGAGGGAGTTATTGTGCCCACCCAGTTCACAAATATACAAATGATTGGACAGGTTGTATGCATTCTACTGCTTTTGCTGCGGTATAACAATTCTATAATTGCTTAAGATAGGTGGAATCAAATTAGCTCTTTTTTTTTTTTTTAATAGCCAATAACACTAACTTTAGTATTTTCTAATTTTAATGTTTATGTCAAAATATATCCTTCAGAAACATTATTAAAGGTCCTATATTACGCAAAATTTACTCTTGTAAGCTTGAAGCCATATTAGACTGTTGTCTTCTCAAAAACATACTCTTGAATTGTGTTTTGTTTCATTCACATATGTTTGAATAATCCTTTATCATTAGTCTGCCTATAACTCCAAAGCTCAAAATCACCTTGTGATGTCAAGAAGTGGTGGTTTTCAAATTAACAGCTGCCTTTTGCCTTTAGTTCTGTAGATATTGGCAATTCCAGGGCTAAAATTATTAAAATTGTTCTAGTGGAAGTGTATGAAGTTTGAAAACACAGAGGAGCACTTCATATATTACCATGTCAATATCACAAGTTATCAGTTTGAGAGAAGAAATATGCAGGGTTTGTGTGTTAAACATGTAGATCAGAAAATAGCCTAATATAATAATTATATTATGAAGAACACTTTAGAGTCAATACTATTCAATTCCATCTTTTTTTTAAATATTTGAAACCATTTCAAGTACTGCCTGGCCAGTGCTCACATACTCCCAGGAGTCTGTGCACTCTTGGAGCTGAACTCACTGGTCATAAGACTGCTCTTAAGTACCACCCTTGAACCATCAATACCATCTGTATGAGGTTTCAGGGTGGGAGGTACAGTGTTTTAAAGGGAGAAAAATGCACTGGAAACTGTATAACTGCAAATGATGATACTTGTTTAAAAAAAAAAAAAAAAAAAAAAAAAAAGAGCTTAACCCTATGTCTGACTTCAATGTGAATTTTACGATCGTCTTAAAGTTATGACTAGTTCACTGGTGAGACATATTTGGAAACACTATAGGCCACTTTAAATTTAGAAGCACTCAATATTTCATAATTTCTTAGAATAGGATAGAACCATTATCACCATAAAACATTGACTTTTAACTAGTGTGGCAGGTACCAATAGTGTGCCTTGAGGAATTGACAGAAATCTATTTTCAGTTAAGTTAATTCACACTTTGAAATTGAATAACTGTCCTGAGCAACTTCTGAACCAGTTGAGAAAGCAAAACAATCCTCATTGACAACTACAAAGAACCACACGCAGAGGCAAGGAAAATATTTGAAGGCAGAAAAAAAAAAAAAAAAGTGTATGATTATTATATTGTAATGGGTGTTCCTGTGGAATCTTTTTAACCAAATCTGCTGTGACTTTAAAAACACTGAAAACATTATTACATAGGTATATGTTCTATAGCAAAGTATTCAGGATTTTTAAAGTTATTTTTTTCACTAAAATATTCACAGCTTTTCACTTTTGATTAATAAATGCAAAGTCTATCGGGAGAGTAAACCAGGAACAATAATTATTTTTGTGCAAATACTCAGTGAAGTCTCACCATTTATATTTCAAATTACGGTAGCATTAGCACTGACAGACGTATCTTAAATTCTACTATTACTAGTACTGTAATTATGGTATGTCTACGTGTGTCTGCTGCTTCTCCTGTTTATGTGTACCTTTAGGCCCAGTGCAGTGTGTTGGCCAATCAGGTTTGACAGGTAGCCCAGGTCTGTTCTGTTCTGGCACACTTTTAAACACACTGAAGAGACTCATCAGAAGGTGGCCTTCAATCTTGAATGTTACACAGCATAGACTAAACTTACTTATCACAAGGAAGACAAGCAGGTTACAGCACTGTGCTACATTACAATTCAAATTCATGGGAAGTTGCTCCTATTCATGGAAGGAATTTGTGTATTTTTGAGCAAAAGAAACAGCTGTAATGAATAAATGTGAGATTAATATGTTTAAGGTCATACCATGTGGAGCATTCCAGGCAACGCACCCACATTCCCATGAAGACAGGTAGGTAGTGGACACTCCACCAGAAGAGTTGCGCAGTGCACCTTTAAACAAGTCTAATGTGAATAATCAGGGGGACTGTACTCAGAAAGCAATCAGTTGATTTTGCAGTTTACATGTCATTTAAAACATCTTCTAACAGTCTGATTATACTCTGATTTTGAGTGTGTAGTGCATGTAATCACAGCAGTGACAAAAAAAAAAAAATCATATCTTGAAAGAATTAAGTCTCAACACCTGAGCTTTGCTTGTTTGTTTGGAATGATCTAGAGTATGACATTACACTTGTATTACCAAGGAGACAAGTAGATATCGTTAGCAGGCCAAGTTACACATCTGTAGAAAGATGACCCGAAGAACGCGAGGTATACCGATCAATTACAAAGACCTGTAATTGAGTAAATGTGACATAAATGCCAATACTGCTGAACATTATAGGCAAAGGAATATCTCATTTGAGACAAACAGGTTGAGTGCCCACATCCAGAAAACTTACCTAGTGCACATTTAACTATTTTTAATATAAAATATATTTACTTTTGAGGATGACAGAAACACAAAGACCGCCTTAGTAACATGTCTGAATGTTTATTCTGTTTTATTAAAGTTACTCCCACAGCGCACCCCCTCCCTGTGTGAAAGCCTAGTCTGAAAGGAGGAGGAAACAGGCCACTATAGCGCCACATTAGTACATCTACTAGCGATGCTACCGGTTTAGCCACGGCTCTCTCTGTCCTGCAATGATGCGCTAGCATGACGAGGCTAGTTCATGGGCAGCCCCACTGGAAACAAGTCCGGACGACACAGCGGTGGATCCAATTCAGTAGAAAAATTAGGCAGTTTGTTACTAAAGTTCAGAGAGAGAAAAAGAGCGGATGGTGGGGAGAGACTGTCCCTCCGAGTGGCTGTCGATCCGCAAGGCGCACTTTGATGATGTCAGTTGAATGAAGAGGCTCCTTGGTAGAAACCTCTAGATTCACAATGGTGGTCGTCGTCCTCCAATCAATGACTCCTCTCCACGTTTCCACACAACAACAGATGGACT
The DNA here is from genome assembly GCF_026225935.1 of Boleophthalmus pectinirostris. Taxonomy (NCBI): domain Eukaryota; kingdom Metazoa; phylum Chordata; class Actinopteri; order Gobiiformes; family Gobiidae; genus Boleophthalmus; species Boleophthalmus pectinirostris. The sequence goes on along the minus strand of NW_026571377.1, from coordinate 17,537 downwards.
GAAACGTAAGTCAACACAAAAGTTCAGAAATCCATTTTGTGTTTAATTTAATGCATATAGTTTATTGCTTACCTGCGTATGGGACTACAGATCTCCAAGAGGAATGATTTCTTCGTTGATAAAAAATTCAATGGTCTCCTCTTCCCAGTCGTCCACGTTGCTATCCAGCTCATCTGTATCCACGCCTGGAAGCAACAGCATTTTTAAAAAACCTTTTTTAAAAACAGACCGTCAAGTCTACTGATTTATTCATAAAAATTACCGATAATCATTAAAAGGTTTTTATTGTACATATTGTAAAGGGGTTAGAACGTGAGTGCTGTGTGCTGTCTCCTAATAATTATAAAGCATTTTTATATTCAGAAAATCAGGAAGTAAGGCTATACTGTACTGTTAGCATGCTAGTTATTTGCATGGCATTGATAAAATATTATCAAGGTGAATGGTATAAGACAGTAAAAATCAGTTACAGCTCCCTTAACAGGTCTGTAAAAGATTCTTGAAATCATGTTCTAGGAATTTGTAAATATATCAGAATGTAAAATAGCAATGAGTAATGATAATAAATTCTACCAAACCACTTGTGTTATTTTATCAGCAAAACTTAATCCTAACTCGCAATGGACTACTACTACTGTAACTACCCAGTTACTTTTTCCCGACATTGAGGAACCAAATTATTATTTTTTTCCATAGTAAAAAGTCAATAGCATTTAGTTTCTTTGGTGTGGCAGAAGTAGGCACGCCATGGTAACAAATTTTGAAGCACAATATAGCTGAAGAAAATGTAGGGAATAAAAAGATAAAAACTGCAATAAACAAACAGGAGAATGAAACAATTTACTGGTTATTTTGTACCTATAAATGAGTTATTTATTCAACCCTCTACAGCTCAACTCTAATCATAGTACAGAAGAATAACTAAAGGTTCCACACTAGAACAAAGAAAAAGTTCCCATGATAAATATTGACCCCAAAAAAATATAGTTTCATCTATCATGCTTTCATGTATTTAACAATAACTCGATATAGTAATTATAGTGACTGGCCTAGGCGTAAGTTATTAGTAATCTTTATACAAGTTTGGATTTGTAGTGTAAAATGAAAGTGGAACTCAACACTAAACCCACCTTCACTACTAAACTGTGTATATGGTGTTTTAATATTATCCACAGTTTTAGTCATTTTTAACGACTTTATAGCAAACTCTGTCAATTTGCAGCTTTCTGGTTAAAACCCCATCATGTTGTTAGTGTTATTTTGATATTGCATATAACTAAAAAAGTGTAATTTGGAGAAATAGACAGTCCCACCTCCTCTGAGCTCCAGGCGCAGACTCTTCTGCTCCTGGTAGGTGGCCTGTGCTGCCTCTCTGTACCGCCGGTAGTCCTCCATCATGGCTCTGCGCTTGTCCACCAGCTCCTACTCGTACAACACAACCACATACATTTATATTTCATCTTATATTTTCAACTTTCAGTGCATGAGAAGCACGGCGGACAGAGACTGACCTTAGAAGCCTTGGACTGGCTCAGGCGATCCTTCTGTTCAAAGATCTTTGAGTATTTCTTGAGATCTTTCTTAATATTCTGCAGAGAAGAGAAACATGTTTCGGTGAAAATGACATTCATGGCTTGTGTCCATGTTGCTATACTAAATGCAAATGATGTTTAGATTCATGTGTAGTGTTGACATACCTTGATTTGGTCAGCGCTGAGCAGAGATGGTGGGCGGGGCCTCCACAGCAGCTGACAGAAGCGGTCCTTGTTGTTCTTCTGGAGGAGGCGGCCCTGGAACGTCCACAGCCAGTATGCATTGTCCACCTACAGCAACAAGCATGACAGGTTTGACTTTAATGTGTCTACCACAATTATACCACAAGAAGCATGTTTGAAGGAATATGGAATTGTTTAGATTGTTTTGTTAAAAAAAAACAAAAAAAACAACAGAAAGCAACAGAAATAATGTTCCACAAATTTGGCCATAGAATGCACATGGGAACACATGCATGGGAAACTGGCAATTAAATGTTGGGGCTGTTTAATGAAATTGTTTCTTTTATCTAACATCTCCATGAAGTCAAGCAGGGGGTGTATCATCAAGTGGAAAAATGACACCAGATTAGTTTAGAACGCAATAAGCGCTGGTGTGACACAAGTGCGAACACATATGTGGACAAAATTGTTGGTACCCCTCTGGTAAGGAAAGAAAAATCAACAATGGTCACTGAAATAACTTGAAACTGAGAAAAAAGCAATAATAAATAAAAAATTCCTGACAAATAACCAATGAAAATCAGACACTGTTGAATTGTTAAAAAAACAAAAAAACTAATGAAATTAGCCTGAACAAAAATGATTGTATCCCTAGAAAAAAATTAAGTAACTGATCAGTAGACACATGTCAAACCTCGGTGTGTCCTCTAATCTGCATCACAGGTGTCTTCAAACTTATACTCAGTCAGTCTGCCTGTTTAAAGGGTGACGTGTGTCATTGTGCTGTTTGGAGACATGATGGATACAATACTGAATATGGACCAGAGAAAGAGAAGAGGAGAACTGTGTCATGACACTAACAGGTTAAAGATAAAGACAATAAGACCATCTCTAAGCGGTGTGATGTTCCTGTGATCACAGTTACACGTTATTCAGAAGTTTAACGTCCACAGGACTGTAGCCAACCTCCCTGGATGTGGCTGCAAGAGGAAAATTGATGACAAATTGAAGAGATGGATCATACGAATGGTAACCAAAGAGCCCAGAACAACCTCCAAACAAATTAAATGGGAACTCGAAGGGCAAGGTATATCAGTGTCAGATCGCACCATCCATCCCACAATGTTTGCTTTTTGTTGAAAAATTTCAATTTAGTTTCAAGTTATTTCAGTGATTATTGATGATTTTTCTTTCATTGCCAGAGGGGTACCAACAATTTTGTCCATGTCTGTATAGTGTATACTGCATGTACCTTATGACTCCACCAGGACACAGAGGTGACCACGTATCTGCCTGTGGGGTCCCACTCCACGTCTGAGGCCATGTAGTGCTCCGCTATGTTCATGGTGCAATCTGAAGTGTCCACAAAGGCCAGTGCTCCGTTCATACTGCCACAAGCAATACAACCATCAATCTCACATAGAAACTAAACATACAACACATATTAAAACAGAAAGCCTCTGACATGCAGTAGAATCAATGCAGAGCTCATATGAGGTGTCAGGAAAAATACATAGAGTTTATCATCATAGTCTGCACCAACACTGACCTGCGTAGTCCAGCCAAAACCATGAACTGTCCCTGAGGGCTCCAGAAGATGCTGTTAGCCTGCTGCTTGTCAAACATTTCTGAAAAGCAAAAAAATGCATGGAAAAAAAAGTTAGTCAGAAGAAACAAAAACACACAATCACACCTATTGAAAATGTAAACATAAAAATGAAAGGAAATTTAGGTAAATGCTGAAAGTTACATTGATTGGCTTTGGCTGCTGATATAAGATACAATTAGAAGTGGGCAATATAGCGAAACATGAACATGATGATAACCTTGGTTTCAGGTCATGATTTTATCATGAGTCATATAAACTTTATATTTCTTTTTTGTCTTTAAGAAGTAAATGAATTAATCTGCTTCTTCTGAAATTCACACTCGATGGTGATGGGCTACATCCAGCTGTCACTCACTCAAAGAGCCAGAGGCTGACCAATAGGAGAAGTGAGTGTGCAGACAGATGCATTAAATATAGAAATAATGAACTGTCAAAGAAACGGGATCACAATGTTATTACTATGATAATTATCACCATATTGCCCAACCCTAGTTATAATTATCATAAAAAATATTCAAATGAATAAAACCATTTGATCTGACATCTCTAAATGTGCCAATATAATTAAAGTGTATATAATTGAAAGTATTTTTTAAAAGAAGAGGAACAGAGTCAAACTTACTCGTAAGCTCGATCTTGCCATTGTTTTTGACGTGGTAGAAGGACGCGTTGATTCTCGGAGACTCTCCGTGGAGAACTGCAAACTTACTGCCATTGGGCTCCCAAGCAAAAGCTATGATGCTCTCTGCACAAACAAGGCAAAGACTCAATTCTGTTCTTTTGACAAACAGGTAAACAGGAGAATCAACTGAAAAGTCAGTGTTTAATTCTGTAAGTACAACAGCACCCACTTGTGTTTGGTATAAAAAGTACAATTTTCATTAATTTCCTACAAAATCTTAAAAGAAATATGTCAGCTGAATTACGAGTAGGAAAACTGTGGAGCCCAATGGAAGCGATTCCCATTCCGATTGTAAAGTACATTATTAAGACGCCTTTTTTGATACTCACCCTTCATCTCCACCACATCAACAGGAACCTGCTTCTCCCTCATACGGAAGATTTCGAAGTTGGTGACCACGCCCTGAACAATACAAGAGTCATTTAAGTATTTTCTCTACACTTCTCATTTGCTTTTATATAGTACAGTGAGTGTGTATTCACCTGTGTGCCTTTGGGTGTACGGTCCACCTTGACGCACAGGTAGTCTCCGTTCCTCTGCCAGTGCAGCTTACAGTCCACCACGTTGAACAGGTTCCTCACCCTGATCTCCTGACGGGAGGGCATCTGCATTAGGGTCACTCGGGCTGGGATGTCTTTGTCCTCGGGGACCCAGAAGGCAATGATGTTGTCACCGGGAGACCAGGAGAAGTCCCTACAGAGGGAAAAGGTCAGGCTGGATTAGGGCTGGGTGCTGCTACACTTCCTAATGCCACTGAAGAAGGACAAGAGGTCTACCGGAACCTTTATTATATAACTGGTGGTATAACAGTAACACACTATACTTATCAAGGCCTTATACTCCACTAGATCAAGTAAGAGGTCAGACCTGTGGACATGCGAGTTTGATCACAGTAAAACTACTATAGTGCCCACACTCCAAAAATGTTACAACCATTTTTTTTGTTTGTGCCAAGAAAAAACAACCATAAAATTCTAATCTAAAATATGAAGCTGAAATACCAAGTAAATACTTTATAGTGTTTTGCATTTCCTAATTCAAGTTTGAAGAACGTAATTTTTGCCCATTTAATTCCCAAGCCTCAGTTGAATTTCATAATAACATACACCAAAAAGGACTTACTTGATACCAGTAATCTTCAGACTCTTCTTGTCGAGCAGGCCCATTGACTGAAAAAAAGAAATCACTATTGTTAGGCAATTTAGGCTAGTAAAACTGGACTTAAGAAATTATGTAGTTTAGCAGCAGCTTTGACACCATCCTACCCATATATCAATTCATTCATTCTAGCTATAAATGCATATATTTCGGCAACAGACATTTAAATTTGTGATCTGATGCAAACTGTATTGTACTCACTGGAGTCTCATAGATGCTCAATGTGTCTGGGGTCATTCTGGCAAAGAATTTCCCATCATGGCTCCATCTGAAACAAAACAGTCAAGTGAAGCTCACTTCTACACAATCTAAAAGATGTTTGTGTCTGTCAGTTGTTTTTGTGACACTGACTTGAAGATGGGCCAGTGTGCGGAGCTTTCACAGTGGAAGCCTCTCTTCTTCTGTCCCGTCAGGATGTCCCAGATAATGATGGCCTGGGGGTCCTCCTTTGTATCCATCAGGGGGCTAAAGGTCACCACGTACCTGCACAAAAAGCATTCACACTGTCACCACTGTCTAATAGGGCTGTATAATAATTTTTAAATTATCAATCATCAGGGTTCAGACTTTAATGTATATATTCATTCATTCATACTTCATTTTGAAAATAATTTGAATTGTTTTAAAGAAAACAAAAGAAAATCAATGAGGACAAAAAAAAATAATCTTAAATATTTTGGCATTACACCCAACCCAGCCCTACAGCTTGTTCTCTTTGAAAATAAATATCAAATACAATGTGTTACCCAGGGTCTATTTGGTTCCAGTTTTGATTCAAGTTAAATAGTTCGTGGAAAAAAAAAAGGTTAAAAACCTAACAAAATCTAAATATTAGCTAAATTTGTTATTGTCATTAACCAAAAACTATATTATTTTCTTATTATAGGATAATTTCTGATGGATGATACATGTTTTTAATCCCAAATATTTCAAACTAAATTCTTATAGTGAGTTGTACTAAGACATACTCACCTCTCACATGGTGAAAAGTCGATGAGGGACACCCCCTGGTGGCTGAACCTCTGGATCTGTTTAAACTTCTCTCCTCCCCACAGAGCGATGCCGCGCTGGTGGAACGTGGCCAGGTACGTGCCTTTGGGAGACCAGCGCACATATGTCTCTGTCCAGCGCTACAACACATACGCACAAATCAGTACTATTCCATTATTTTTGCAGTACAAGTATTCTGTATGGTCTTATATGTACCGCTCTTTCTTCAGCGAGGATGGGCTCTTTGGCATCGTTGGAGAAAATGGCCGTCCTCTCTCCAGCTTCGTAGATCACACTGTACTGGTCACGGCAGTCTGGGTCTTCAATCCAGTGGCGCATGTTACCCTGTGACATAAAAGGATAAATAAAACTCTTGAGTCCAGTCCAGTTTTCATTGTGGTTTAGTCTGGTAAGTTTAGATTTTGTTTTTTTTTCCACACAGTTTGGTTTAAGATATGCGTTTTAATGTTTTGATTTTATTTAACTGAACTTGCTGTGTCCAAAAGGAAACATTAGGTAAAAGACTTTTTTTTAACATGTTGTAATTAGTGTCCCCATCTTATTTACCCACTCAAAGTTGTATTCAGAGTGATTCATGCATGTTTTTAACCCAGATACATGTCCTTTATGCTTTACTTACTTTGTTCTCCTTTTTTTTTTTTTATGTTTTTGTTCTTAAAGGGATACACTTGTGCAGTATCATTTAGCCATTTTGGCACAAATGGGAAAAAACCACACTGCTCTCTATTGTGAACTGTAGCCATCCATAGGCAAGGTTCAGCTGTCGTTTTAGATCAGTAGTGGGATTTAAAATGTATAAAATAAAAAAATAATCATCCACGGGTGTCACGCATTACTAAACAGCTGAGAAAAGCATTGCTTTTCTTTAATGAACTCACAAAGTCTTTGAAAGGCTGCTTTTCTGGAGTCTCCCACTCATCACTGATATTCATGTACCTGGAAACAAACACAAACACACAAACACACAAACAAACAAACACACGTTTGTCAGTTGTGTTTACATCTAGAATACATTTTTACTATGTGCAGACTCACTTGTCAAAGTCAGTGAACAGGTTGACTCGAAACGTATGCTGCTTATCCAGTTTGTAGCCATCTGCATTCTTCACTGCCTCCATGGCCTGGTTAGGAGATGCATACTCCAGGAAGATGTACCTGAAAGCAAAAAGAATGTTCACCTTAGAGTATAATGAGACATCGGCCCACTAACACCAAAAGGATGATGGTTCAGTCCGTTTAAAGGGGCTATACTTGATCTGTTGGCCCAGTACAGATGCACCATTTTCTCATCTTTGTTACAGTGTAATAGGAGCCCTTTAAACGAGATTACAATGAATGCGCTGACCAACGTCAAAATTTATGCAGCTGTAAAACAAAAATTTTCTGATATTTGAGCAACCATATTAAAAGCTTTACAAATGTGACCAAAATCATCAAATTACAAAAAAAAATCTGAAACTTGTATTTTTGAACCAAGCCTACCCTTTGGTGGTGCCCTCTGCCTCTGGGTAGAACTCGGTGGTGATCTTGCCAAACTTAGAGAAGATTTTGTGGATAACATTCTTGAGTTTCTCCAGCCTTTCTGGGCCAACCTGTGGCACATTGTCCACCACCACCATGGAGTCAATGCCATCTGCCTCCTGGGGCTTTTCCCTCAGGATGTCAGACAGGAGCTCTGCAGAAAAAACAGGACAAAAGAACAATATATAATGAAATATGTGTTTTGTAGCCATTATGGGGCATGAGGTATCAAATAGGGCTGCAGATTCTTTGCAGTGCAAAGCTGTCGTTAAAACAATTCGTTGACTTGATCCACATCGCAACAAAAGTAACATTGCAGGTGACGTTGCAGACATTCTAAAGCTTGAAATGAAAATGTTTTTGATCTAAAATGCTGTTAAGCCATAAGTGAAAATGAAATATAGGTCTAACCTAGGGTATTAGGGCTGCACAATTTGGGAAAAATACCAAATTGTGTATTTGCTCGCAAGGATTGTGGTTGCCATTATATTTATGATTTATGTTCTAATAATAGGATTCTGTTTAAAAAAAAAACTTATACAAGAGTCACATTTCAGAGCATGCTTCTACAGATCTAACCTACAGGATTAGCAGTTTTTTATGCAGAATAAGGCAAGATGTTTTGTTGTTGGAGGAAAATATGATACTTCAAAAATGGCAACCTTTGCAACCTGCCAATTGCTTCCTTTTAAATTGCAACTGTGATTCATCTTGCAGCCCTAATCTTGACACAGCTTGCCTAGTAATCAAGTGAACTTGGGCTGAATGTGGCTAATTGCATAGTTTCTTTGCCACTGAAATGACATTTGCTACTTGCTTCATGTTTTTGTTTGTATGATTATAATTGAGAATATAATTGGGACTAATCTACACTAAACATGGACTAGACCATGTCCAATCCAAGTCTTGATCCATAATTTCTGACACAGAATAATAATGTTACTTTAATAATGTACTTATATAAATTCTGATAAAGACTAGACCATTCTAAAACTATTCAGGAAAGATCAAATATTGTCCTATGTATTAGATTTTTTTCAGTACTGATACTTGTTCAGATGGGTACATTACATACTGTACTTGGGAGTGTTTGTATCGATTACTTTTTAAGCAATCTTATATTTCTCAAATTATGCAGACCTAGCATAAATGTATAATGCTTGTTTTGCAACAGTGCTATTAAGTTAAACCTTAGTGCAGTTCTGGCAGAAGAGGTTCCTTTCAACATACTCTAACCACAACAGGTTACACAATCCACAAAAACAAATAATTACTTTTTAAGGGAATCTATGCACTAGTTTGAGTTTAGTAATAACACCAGTGTTTTAATATTATGATTAAAGACAGGTGGGCAATGGTGTTGGGTTGGTACAACAACAATGGGATCATCTGGAATGAATGAAACGAACTGCAAACTGACCACTTGAAAGTTGTATTGTTGCAGTCGGCTATATTGTGACACATTTAGGTTGCTAACATGCTATATAATACCTTTGTACTCTTTTCTATGTTATATTTCATGTCATATGTTCAATAGGAGGGCATCTGGAAAGGGTGAGGTTACAAAAAAGTCGTTACTTATCGGCTTTAGAAAAACGTTGGTGACAAGCTGATAAAGGATAATGATTTAGCGTTATTATTATTTTTTTTCTTTAATCAAAACAATTAGATTTCTAATAGGCAAAGTAAATGCTGGCGAGGTCCTCTCTCTGTAGCATCCTTGATAGTGGAGCACCATGAATCTATCCTGTACCGTTAGCGCTTTAGCTCGTCCTACACTAGGCCATAAAGCCGGGGTCTTTCCTATGGGCGCTCACCCTCATCCTCGATGTCATCCACAAAGTCCTCCGGGTCGCTGAAGGAAGGTTCCTCCTCTTCATAATCGGGGTCGTCCACCATATCAACCGTACTGCGCATTTAACACACTACGATACCGGATTCTAGCTCAAACGGAGCACAATCCTGAAAATGAAGAGGGTGGCTGGCGGCGGCCGGTGCGGCACCATGTGCGAAAACGTGAAAATGGACGAAGTGACGGAAACGCCGACCGGAAACCGCATTCAGACTGTTGGTGGCGCTGTGGGGGAATTTAGACATTTGTAGATGGTCTGGATACAGTCAGGCTACAGTTTCACCAATGGGGCTGTAGTTATCCGTGTGTTTATAGGTCTACAAAAGGCATAGAGAGGCAACGCGCGAAGAAGAACAGACGGAAGCCACGCGCCGGTAAAACGGAACATGAAACGGAACGACTGCTTTCCCGCGGCATCTGTTAAGCAAGTGCACAAAAATCCCCAAATTACTAATATTTTGAATGTCGTTTTCTAATAATTGCTTATAAGTAACACCAAAACATAACTTTAGGTTTACATGGACCTGTTTGAACTCTCTAAACACAACAATTTATGACGATTTTATAAAAAGTAAAATGCACCCAAGCGCCTCTCTTCCACGGTCCCACCGCCCTGACAGCTGTTCCTTGGATCGGGACCGGGAGTGCGTGTCGCTGCTGCCCCGAGTGTGTGAACTGCTGGCGGCCTCAGGGAGCTGTCTGCCCGATGACACCAGCCTGGAGAAACTGCTGGACTGGTTCACTCAACTTTCCCAAGCTGGTTAGTGCAACCTTAAAGTTTTTTATGTCCATAATACATATTTTAAAGGTGCATACCACCTGTTTGCACACACTGTGCTTTAGGCATGAAACTTCTCTTCCTACATTTATTCTGTTACACTTGTTATTGCAAAAAATGCAAAATAAAAAATAAACTTGCTTTCTTGTGAGTGGGCTCTCCTCTTCATAGATCTGACCTCTAACTTTGGCCTGTTTGTATCACCTGCTTGTCTCCTCTCCAGATATCGACATTTAATGCCATACTGTGGAACATTTAGGGCAAAACAATAACATCTTGAAGATGAGCAGGTGGTGGAAACGCACCGACAAAGTTACATTTGCACCTGCACCATGCACCAAATATATGTATATGTATATGTATGTATGTATGTATATGTATATTTGTGCATTATTCATTAATCATTCATTCATACAGTAGTAGTAAGCTTCTACTGTAGCCACAGCTACCCTGAGGCTGACAGAAGTGAGGCTGCCAATGCCATTGGCCTCTCCAACCACCTCCAATACTCACACACACACATCACATTTATACTGGGCAATGTAGATGAAGTGACTTTCCTAAGGACACAACAACAGTATACACTAGACTAGAACCCCTACTGTTCCACTTTTGCACCTGGTATTCAAACCTCTCCCATTCATTACTAACCAGGCCCAGCCTTGCTTATCTTCAGAGATCAATTTTATTTCAGGCACTTCTCTTCATGAGTCCTTCCCATGTCTGCTGGAGTTCATACCAGCAGTCACTCACAACACAACGTCAGACCCTGCTATCATCTGTTTTATGATCAAGCTGACTGGTGTCATGGCTGCCTCTGTGGAGGGCTTTCACATACTACAGGTACTGGGCTCTTCTCTTTCCACATTACATAATAAATTCTTGAAAATGCTGTTGTCTATGTATTATACGTATGTTATAAGTATATCTTTTCCACAGGAGAAGGCAACTCTGGATGAGGTGTTCAGAGTACAGCGATGGCAGGAGGAAGCGCTCTGGGAGGACCCCTCTGTCAGGAGCGGCTGGGTTCATGGCCTGAAGAACATGATGCAGCACCCAAGGGCTCTGAGCTTTTTCATACACTCAGGTGATTATTTTAGAACAGATTGGACAATGTGTTTCATTCAACTTTAATTTTATTTTATTCAAGGACTGGGACTTCACGTTTTTTTAATATATTGAATCTAGTGCATACAATTAATTTTTTTCCCTGCTGGTTAGAACTAGGGATATTTAATGTGGAAAAATATTAAGGATAAAGATCCAACAATCACAATATTCCTCCACACTCAGGACAAATATTTATTTTTAGAAGCTTGTAGGGTTACTTTCTAGCTTTCTGTGCTTGCGTTGGCAGGTATTTATCACTTAGTAAGAACTAAAATCTCAATATACCTTCAATTCATCATGGGGACAAAATTTGGTCTTTGTGACATACAGTAGATCCTATTTTGATTGGATGATTTAAACTTAAGATATGTGTTAAATAGGTTAGGGTTTAAAGTGGATAAACTGGTGATCAGGGAGGTCACTAATAATAAAGATCTAGCAATTATTCATTCATTCCACATTTGACAGTGGACACTGCAGCTGCTCTGGGGCAGAGTGACAGAAGCAAGGTTGCAAATCTGTATCTGTGCCATCGGCCCTTCCAACCACCACCAACATGCACACCACATTCTTATTTGACAAAGTGGGTGAAGTGTCTTGCAAGTTGCTGGTGAACAAGTGCTCTAAGCTCTGACTCACTGTTGCCCACAAAGTACAAATTGGCAGTAGTATACTATCAAAGCAAAGTATATGATTATAGTGCATTTTTTAGAATTCAGAACTGTAACTATTTAATGTTAATGTTTTCATATTCCACTGCTGTTATAACCACTTCTTTACCTTTTTTTTTTAGACTTGATGAGCCATCTTTTACTCCTGCAAATGGACTCAAGTTTATTTGTGGCCTCTTCAGCCAGTCAGCTTCTAGCACACGTCCTGCTATTCTACCAGCCTGAATCTCCAATAACAAACGGCAAAGACCACTCATATGAAGAGACACATCCATCAACCCTGTCAATCAGTACACCATATAATGCAGCTGTAATGAGTGTATGTGAATATCTAAAAGAATCACTGCTTCGTAAAGAACAGAAACAGCTCCAGCAGAGTGTACAGCTCCTAAGGCTCATCGCTCAGATCTTGTCCCAGGCTGGTGCTCCTCTGTGGGGTAAGGTGTTCGAGGCAGTTGGTGGTCCCTTGGAAGATCTGGTTTATGCAGAGAACAGCCAACTCACAGTGCCACTGATGGAGGTCCTTCTAGCTGCAAATAGGTACGTTAATGAGATACACAGGCCATATGAAAATGATTGCTAACATAAGATGAAACCGTTAACATGCCATTTACACAACATTTCAATAATGTGATAACTCCAGAAATCAGAGAATGATCAGAGGTTTAGTCTGCATGTAAACATAGCCAATTAATTAATTTGCATTTGCTTTTTTGGATTGCCTCACCTAAAATGGGCCAGCAAGTGGAGATCTTGCACCATTTTTATTGCAGATTGAGGGGTATTTTTAGAGAATTTTCCTTAAATATACAATTTTGAAGTTGGACAGCATGAAATACAAATGCTGAGGTGTTAACACTCTCCACTGTTACCAGCAGATGGTGCAGGAACTGTTCAAAACTCTAGCACGCACTAAAAACACTGCTAAATAATTTACAACTCGTACAATATGAAGGCGGAAGTATGCATGTATGCTACAATGATCAAACATCAGGGCATGTGTAACGTTAACTTAAAACAAGTCTATTTTGTTTAGTACCTTCTCCTCTGGTGACCAACGTGCTAGTGGTCTCCTGTGTGCCATGCTGGAGGTGGGACAGCCAACACAGCGCATCCGGGCTGCAGCTGCTCTTCTGCACAAAGGCTTATGGCAAGAACAAATAGACTGTTTTGTGCTATAGACTGTGTACACTGGATGTAAAGCAAACTTTGAGTAGAGTTATTAAGCAAAGATGCTAAGGACAATAATAGTCCCTTTGTTTTCATTCTGAAGCCAGGCTAGGGGTGAAACCTATGATTTAATTTAAAGAGGAGGTATTATGCAACATCATCTTTTTGGAGCTTGCTGCCATGTTATAACATTGTTCCCCCATCAAAAACATGCTTGAATAGGTTTTATTTGTCATTTTGAGTAATTTATTGATTTCTCCAAGCCTCCGTCACCCATTCTTCCACACAGCAATTTGCCATGGATATACAAAGACAAGACACAAAACAATACACAACTTGACAAAGTTGGTGTGATGTGCAGTAGTTTCATTAGCGAAATGCACTCTTGGAATAGCTCTCTGAAGGGGAAGTGACTTTAACACATTGTTTTCCACGAATATAGAATTGGCATTTTCAGACAATCAACATTGATCTAAATATGTAACCTGTCAGAAGTTAATACCTCATAGAAGTGTAATACCCCCTCTTTAAATATTGATTTTAATGATTCTAATTAAGGAAATATGCCTTTATGTTGAAACATACTTGTATTGGAATACTATTTTAAAATGTAATTTTAATATTTTATGTATTTTTTAATCAAAATATAATTATATAATGTAATGATTTTCTTTTTAGTGATCCAGTCCATACTCCAAAAGCAGTGAAAATATTACTACTGCCACTTGATATCTTAACCGGGCATTCTGCACTTTGCTCAGATGCAGGAGGTATGTGACACACATAACAAACTCATTGTATTAAAGATATTAAAATTGTAATTGCATTGAATAGGCAGAATGTTAGTACAGTACAGTATTTATTCTCTATGTAATCTACATATAATTCTTTTAAATATTTTCCCTTTGCCATAGGTGAAATCAAAGAGGAACTTCGAAATAATAAATCCTCTTTCACCTCACTGATCTGCATGTGTGTAGCAAACCTTCATCAGATTACAATTCTAGTAAGTAAAGAAACAATGCAGAAAAGAGATGCCATCATTTTGTGGTATTAGATTGGATTATAAATGTTTACATTATAGTATGTAATAATTTTTATATCCTGGTACGTGAATTTTGTTACAGTGGGTAACTCTTTTTATTTCTGATTTTGGAATGTGGAATTATTAAATGTGTTTTTTTATCTTTTCTAGCCTGGCAACTTTCTGCCCTGTCCACCTGCTGGGATAGTCTCTACTGTAGTGTCCTTGCTGCACATGTCCATAGGGGGAACTGTGACCTCCCCTGATTGTGCTGACGTGATCAGATACCTTTTTGGAAATGGAAAAATTCATAAATGTGCTCTGGAAGCTCTGACTGCTGTTAGCCAATGCTCAGGTAAAACTGCTAAAAACACACACCTATGTATGCTGTAATGCTTCATCCTTGTTAAATAGAAAATATCCCTTGAATATACTCAGTATTTGTGAATGTTTAAAGCAACATTATGCAACTTCAAGATGGCCTGCGTCCACCACCTGCTTATCTTCATGGACATTTTAATGCTTTGCCTGGAGTGTTCCACAAATCATTTGATTGCTCAAAATAGGTTAAAACAAACATGCATCCTTACTGTGAGTTGGCTTGCTTCTCCATAAATCTTCCCTACAACTCAATTTGATGGCATCACCTGCTTGTCACCGTGGAAATAGATACTAATATTGCAGGAAAAGTAGTCACATCTCCATGCACCTTAAGTAATAGAGGGTTCATTCGGAGCTTATTAACACAGATTTTTGAAAGTATTTTTGTGATTCACACATTTAAGAGAATGAACTTAAGAGAATGTTTCAAAGTATTTTCCTAAGCTGTCTGAAGTAAAAGCATACTTACTTTTTATGCAATCCAGTGGAGTATTATAGCCAAAGAAACAACAATGGATGAGGCCCTGATACATGGCAATTATAAGTCAGGTTTATGGAGATGCAATCACGCTCAGAGCAGGAATGCATGTTTTTCTGTATTTTTTCCATAATGCAAAAGCATGGTTTTATTTTGACAAAAAAGCAACATATGTAGGGCTCAAATATAATATATAATATAAATAGCATTTCTTTTTAGGTGCCCGGGACAAATTGAATGAGGTGTTCACAGTTCTCCTCCTGTATTTAGATCATCCAGATTGTGACCCCATTGTAAGTTTGAACCTTATTCTGAAGATTGAAGATGTCTGATTTCACCGTTTGTCGAGATGAATGTCACTGTGTGTTGTGTGTTCTCCAGGTGCTACACAAGTGTTACCAGGCAGTACTCAAGTGGACCAGTGTTTGTACAGACCTGTCCTGGATGTCACAGCAGCTCACACAAGGTACATACATACAACACTTTGGAGAACATTCAACTAAAAGTCACTACACAGGTCATATTTTTTTAACTAAGTTAGTAAGTTTTTATTTTTATATAGTGCTTTTCACAGACATATGTCACAAAGACGCTTTATAGATCTTTATTTATTCACTCCATAAACGGATGTATTAACAGACAATCTCTGGCTATCAGTGGAATGTCTTCAGAGTAATATTCTACACTCTACACGCCAGAATTTTGCATTCTTTACCACTTAAAAAGCGTAAAATTGCGTAAAATTGTTTATTACTGAAGTAGTAGTAGTATCAATAAACAAATCAATATTAAAAACTTAACTAGACACTCATTTGAATAACTATCAATACTAAAAAAGACACATTCACAGGATAGAAATTAACCTTTCGTGAATAGCTTCAGAATGATCTTGAACAAGTATAAGAGCACACAGACTAGTATATGCCCATGAACCAGTATAGAACTTAACTGGACAACAGAAATAAAACAGTTATAAGACCACATGGTAATATAAAAGAAAGTGCTATGATTTAGTGGTGAATTCTATCACATTCTATTGTCTAAATAAAGAGTCTTTTTGTTATCATCATGGTATTAACACCATGTTACCTTTTATTGTTTTGAAAAGGTTATATTTGCCAAAAACAAAAAAAATGTTTTTATTAGTTTCACTTTTGTTTTTAGGCTTGTGGGCTGAGCATTGAACAAGAGACATGGGCCTGTACTGCTAAATATAATGAGGGCTTGAGTAGTGCCAATAAAAGATTACTGAAAAATGGATGACATATAAACCCACTTCAGGTGTGTTTTTGACAAAGGAAAGCGAAAGCTCCAAAAAGTCAGTTTTACTTTACCGTCAGTGTCTGTAGTGTTTCTGATAAACATGAATGTTCACACGGACATTTCTGTGTCAGATCTGCTACAGGTGGTGCAGAAGCGCGTGTGTGACCTGCGCTGGGAGGTCAGGGACTCTACGGTGGAGTTTTTGGGACAACAGGCTGCCTTAGCTCTCTCGTCTTCAGTTCCCTCTCAGAGCCTCCTACTGCTGGACGAGTATAGTACTCTCTCCCTGCTCAGGGAGGCGCTGGAGGACCAGGAGAGCTATGTGAGAGCCAGTGCTGTGTCTTCTCTGGCCCAGACTCTTCAGAGGGGGTGGAGCCAGGGGGCAGTAGAATCAACAGAGCAGGTAGGAAATCACAGATAGTGCTCCCATGTTGACAACAACAGCAGGTTGCATGTCATAATTTCAGATGGCTTGCAGGGCCCCATATAACTAGTTTTTAGACTGTCTGAAAACTCAAAGAACAAAATACAAGGTGTATGTGATCAATATAAGTGTTCATGTGTTTGATTTTCAACAAAACTAAAAAAACGCTAGCTAGCTTGTGACTGTAATTTTACATGAGAGACATGTTTAAGCACACGTTTTACACTCTTTATGGACAGATTGTGATAACATAGAGATCAAAATCTCACTTGTATAGCAGAGCCTGTAGTTAGCGTTACCCCTCAGGGAATATTAATTAATTGTTTGTAGTATCCAAACTTATGATCCACCAGTGTTGAACCTTTTTATTTGTTAGGGACTGGCTCCACACACTTGCCAAATTAATCTTACATATTTAAGACCTTTCAACTGACAATAATGCATTTGAGGTTGAATAATGGCACCACTTGAAGCTATTGTGAAAAGAATAATAGGAGGATAGGTCTCGTAATTGCAGAGATATAAGCCATAAAGTCAACATTTATCTGTATTTCAGACAGTAAAATACAGTATATTCATTATTACAGTGTGTTTCTGATGAAAAAACATGTCAACAATTTAAAAAATAATATTTTGGTGTAAATTCAGTAGTTCTGCTAAATATATAATTACTGGATTTGGATATTTTGC
>NW_026571376.1:0-25000 GCF_026225935.1 Boleophthalmus pectinirostris | reverse complement strand
CCAAAACTTTGTTTGCGTTTATATGTTATACTACCATTATCATTGCATTTATAGAATTATTACATGCTCCAACCAGTACTTTTATAGATTTCAGTGCAGCTTTATAAATAATACAGTATATGAATGTCTTAGATTAACACTGTTATAATTCAACTTAACTTGTGATCAATATAGGTAAGTGATGCCAAAGCCAGTAGATTTTCCTGTCCAGTTGCAGAAGGGATTGTATGTCAGCCTCTCTTTTGTCCATGTAGCATATTTAACATATCAACAGACTGCAAAATGTGTCATTAATTAAGACAATCCAAAAACAACAATGGGACTGCGCACTAACATTATAGGCCCTTGAGTTGGAGCTATCCATCTGGCTTTAGTGTGCACTGGGCAGCGCTGATGGATCATGCATTGAACTTGGGTCCGTTCACATCAATCACCTCCCCTGTCTCATCAGAGGGTCACCCCCACACACACAGGCCAGCAGCAGACAGCAGGCACGGTCTGGGCCACGTAATGTGACAACAAGCACAATTTACATCAAATCTGCAAACAATGCCTTTGAGGAGAGCAGCAGGAGGGGAATATCTACAGAGGGGTGAGCAACGAGAGGGTCATCAACACTGGGCTCAGTGATTATGATCCAGTCTGTAGTCAAAGATGATCAGATAAATGTCAGCTCCAACTACGTTATGTCAGTAACACTATATTATACTCACTCTATAGCATTGTGCTTACCTGACCTTTACAATGCAGCTAGAGGACTGAAACTATTCCGTTATAAATAAATGCCAGAATTAAAGTAATTGCATGAGATGCCCTTTATTGACATAACGATAACGATGTTTAATACCATTGTTTGATTTCGAGATTAGAGGCCTGGAAATGACAGATCACTCAATAGTTTTGAGAAAATATTTACAAACAAAATGTCTTTATCAAAGAGTAGTGTAACACTTATACTTAGCCACTGTCAGCAACAAAAGGCACAATAATAAAGATGTACACTTTGGAAGAGGACCTATAAGCTTGAGGCCAGGATGATGTTTAGATTTTACTAAATAAACTACTTGAAGCTTTGTTTAGAAGAGGGCGTTACACCAAATGTGCTATTGTGAGTTAGAAGTTTGCATTAATAGAGGGATGCAGTTGTACATAATTGCTATAGAATGATTTTTATTTTCACTATACCTTTCTAATGTGGAGCACTGCACTGCATAGACAGTAAATGAGTTTATAATATTTTCAAATCATACAATTTGGAGGAACCCATCCAAATCTGCCCATAACATACAGAGTTTATTGCCCATAGGCTGCTCTGAGTTAGTGTTATGTGGAAGCTACAGAGGTAACTTAACTCATTCAATACACAATGTAGATCTATTGATGAACAAGCTAAAAACTTAAAGTAATACAAAAATAAACCAAAGCATCCTTAGCATACCGGCACACAGCCTGTTAGCTGAACCAGTATCCATGTCCAAAGCATTTGCCTGTTTTCCTGGCCCGCCTCGTGGGAAAGAGGCTGGAAATGTCTGTTTTTGGAGCTGTGTATCTGCTTATTAGTCATCAAATGGGGAAGCTCCAGCATTTGTTCCTTTTCCTGTCGGCGCATGACACGCAGCCAGTCTTTCCTGGCTCGAATATGCCACAAATTCTGGCTGCTGATTTTTTGGCAGCAGACTCTGGTTATGCAATGGCTTCCGTCACTACAACATGAACGAAACAGATGATTGTTCCTAAACAGTCACCATGGACATGCTCCCACACAATGTGACATCACCAACCTCCGACCACTCGTGTGACGATGACAGTATGATCATATGGCAAAATCATTGTCAGCACTTTTTAACATCCTACTAGTATCCGAAAGTAAAACAAAAACATACACAGCATTACAAATTATCAAAAAGTAGAGGAAGGCTTTATGGAAATGTGACAGGCATAGAATATAGTAGATTCATTTAGATTATACTATATAGTAGTAATACTGTTACATTTCATTAGTTCCCACTTCCCACAGCCGACGCTAGGGGTCCCTGGCCATGTGCCTTTTTGCCTGAAAGGGGATTTAAATTTCTCAAGCCGTCACTCAAAATCCAGATATCTGAACATGGGGTATCTTTTGTTTTTCTCTTAAGAACTTTAAATATAGACAACTGACTACATAGATAATACATCCCCATACAGAGTTTACAAAATAAAAATACCTTAAGTAATAAACAGCAAATAGAACAAAAGGTCTCCGTTAACGCTACCTAAACAAATGGCCTACAATGGTAACAAGGGGAAAAAACAATTATTGAATGACATCTGAATCTGGCAGTGTTACTACCATTACCTCAAATAACCCAAACTACGAGGCAGGCGGCAAGCTTGAACAGGGCTTACTAAACATGCAGGTATTTCAAACATTTATATCCGAATACTGAATCGTTCATGTAGCTAACAGAGATAAAAGTGAGTCGAAGTGCCAACACAAACTCGCACCTAAATCCACCATGACCCCCCTGAACTGCGCTCTGACTGACACGGCTCAACCCTCACTAACGTGTATTTAGACATAAATATTGTTTACAAAGCTCTTGATTAATGGGTGTCCGTCAGCAGCTAATCCGATTGCTGGATATGTTTATGTTTTCAACTCAGTAAACACACGCCGGATTATGATAACCCTCATTTCAGTCGACCCCACTTTCTTTAGTCTTGTCAATAGACGCTTTAAATCCCGTCGCCCACCGCTAGCTTGTTAGCCAGGTTAGCTGCTAGTCAACAACGCTAACATGCCGTCGCGTTTCCACTATAAACTTTGGCTGTTTCACAGTTACAATGGACGGCGGCTTTAGTGTACATATTGATCTACGTACCTGCCATGGAACCAATCTTTACAGATGTCACACTCGATCATAAACCGGCTTACATCGTAGGGCTGCCGGCAGACACAGTACAGCGGGGCCGCCGCCATCTTCCTACTGTCCCCAAACAACGCAGGAATGAAGCGGGGCGGGGATTTAACCGGGCCTACGGAAATGCCCGAAGCTCCGCCGAGAACATCCGAGAGCCCCCACCAGGCAATCCCACTCCTGACGTCACTTTATTCACATTTATTTCCATCTGGGTTTTGTGTGCGTGGGCTTCCAACAATGGGCTAACTATTACTCAACAAATGAATTACGTAATTGATCTACCACTGACTTTTTGAGTAAGACTACCACCAGTGAAATGCATTAAAAACGTATTTTTCTTAAATTGAGCCAAGTCAGCAAGTCAGCAAGAGTTTGCTGACTCCAATAAAAATGTTTTTATGCAATTCAGTTTATAGATCACAGTCTAAAACAGGCTTAGCTGTTTAAGTGTAGGCTTATTCCTATTTGACGAAACACCTAGTACACTGAGAATATAAATAAATCTATCATCCATGTTTAATTGATATGGCAATTGACAATAAAAAACAGTTGAGTAATTAACACTACTCCATGAGGCAATCATAAATGTGGTTCATAGCGGGTTACTCTGTGGAATTAATACACATACAACCCATAACATAAACATTAGCTACTGTACTCAACCATAGAATACACCCCTGGTATGTCTCCATGGGACATGTCTGACATGCCCTACGTGCTTGTGTGTGGTGAATAGCAATGGGACTACCGACCTACAGCCTCCTGATCTGTGCGCTGACAGCACCCATCCCCCCACAAACCCATCTGTGCAGCTCTGCATAGGCAAACAGGCTTGGTGCATGCAGAGACGCACACCATTTAAAAGCACATGTGATTCAAAGAGTCGCATTCTACGAGAGATGGTTTCATTAGGAAATTAATATATCATTAGTATTGAGTAGTAAAGATGCCTTACATCACATAATCAGCCTTAATTTATCAGCACTACTTAATGCAGCATTTAGGCTACTGTTTCATAAAAGAAATATTACTTAAGTGTAAGACCAAAGGATTCACATCGTTTAAGTTGTTAAGTTTAGTTTCTCTAAAATCTTAACTCATTAAAACAACAATAATGAGCCTGGCTCTCAGATGAATCATCGTCAATGTTATAGCGCCATCTGCCGAAGACATCATAGAGTCAATTATTGCGCGTTCTCGGTCTCAAGAACGCGCACGTCCTTCTGTCAAAACAAGGAAGTCCTCCCCCCAGCTCCATGGATCTGGCTGGTGCATAAACCATGGGTTGGTAGTGTTAGCGGTGATAGCACGATGGATCGCACTGAATGAACCTGCGGTGATCACTTCCAGTATCTCTCACCATACACACTTGACATGTTGATGGTTTCCAGAGTAGATTCCTCTGGGCTTAAACTCGACAAGTGACAGAAGGTAAGGATATAATGGCACGTTTTAAAGCTTATCTAGGAAAATGGTTGTGTTACAGTGTTTCTAACCCGTGGACGTGATGTGATGGTAGTATCTTGAGTTAGAGCACTGGTATTTTCGCTCTTTGTGTGGTAAATATAATAATTATTGCACGTTATTACATACAGTATTTTCATAAACCAAAGTCAAGACACAGGGGCTACTGTAGATCATATTTTATTTCTTTCCTGTCTTTCAGTGATAATATAATACAAATATTTTGACAGTTTACTTAGAGACTGATAGCACCTGGTTTACAGTGCTGTAATTACCCATAGTCACTTATTGTAAATAATAGCTTTTTCGTATCATTTATAGTTAATTTCTTTTTCTTAGACAATTTTTAAACTCTATTTAGGGTTTAATTTTGTGTGGTATTTTGGTATTTTAATCAATTATTTTTTACTGCTGCTCTCCCTGCACTTTGATGTTGTAACACTACAGCCTCCCCATTGTGAGAGAAATAAAAGTTCTCTCTTCGATTACAATTACATTCTTCAGAGAGCCCATTGATCTTTGCGCTACAACCAACGTGTAATTTTCCAATGATACTATTATACAGTTTCTCCTTTCACTACATTATTTTCTGCTCTTAGTGATGTTAAGATGAGGCGCCTGTCCCGGAAGAAGGCCCTGAGCCTGGTGAAGGAGTTGGACGCCTTCCCCAAAGTCTCTGAGAGTTACGTGGAGACTACAGCATCAGGAGGAACTGGTCAGTCATCCTTGTTACTTCCATACCTTAACTTCTGTTTACAGCAGTAAGACAAATGTAATCATTGCTTTTTATTTTCTGCAGTATCACTTTTTGCTTTTACTGTCATGGCGGTTTTAGCTATTTTAGAGTTTTTTGTTTACCGAGACACATGGATGAAATATGACTATGAAGTTGACAAGGACTTTTCCAGGTTTGTTCAGAATTACAATTAATGTTTTTGTTGTCACACCAAGATTAAAAATTTTGACTTTTGTTTCCAGTAAATTACGGATAAACATTGACATTACTGTTGCCATGAGATGTCAGCGTGAGTATCCACATATTAAAGGAAATAAAATATATCAACTGGAGGTTTTACATAATTTTTACATTTATGTTTTTATCAATACAGAGGTGGGTGCTGACATTTTAGACCTAGCTGAAACAATGATTACTTCCAATGAACTGCAGTATGAGCCTGTAAGTTTTGCAAGTCCCTAAATATTGCTACATAATTTCAGTCTTCAAATTCTGTTCTTTATGCCATTTTAGGTTGTTTTTGACCTGAGCCCTCAACAAAGACTGTGGCAAAGGTAAGAAGTAAGAGTTACATTTGAGACTTTATTAGCTGAATCTGGTTTGTCCAGATTCCATTAAGTATTGTTCAGAGCAGGTTGTTAGGTTAGGTTGCATTATTCGTACCCGTAGGTAAAATTGCTTTGCAGATTTAAGAGACAGGTTCCACATTTCACATTTCATTCATCCACAAAACACACATAAAAACACAATAAAGTGTTACAATAAAGTGTTACAGTGCTCCAGTGCAGAATGGTTTGTTCCATAAACAACCAATTAAAATCATCCAACACGCTTGTCTAAAATCATAATAAATAAATCTTAAATATGTTAAAAACACACAATCTTAGATAAATAGATTACAATTTAATCATAAGTACGATAGCAGTTGGAACAAAGCTCCTTTTAAAACGATTCATTCTAGATCTTGGGACTAAAAACCTCTGACCAGAGGGAAGCAGCTGAAACTCTGAGTTTAGTGGATGTTGCACTTCTCCCAAAATACTCTGGGACATCCTCTGTAAGTGTCTCAAGTACAGAGAATCCAGGCTGCTCTGAGGATGGCCAATAACCTTACTCGCCCATTTAACCATCTGATTCAGGGAGTTCTTGTTTTTAGCAGAAATGCTCCCAAACCACGAGACCAATGAAAACGTTAAAACTGATTCCATAAATGTTTTATAAAACAGTGTCATCATGGTTCTGTCTACACGGTAAAAGGACATCTTTCTTAGACTGTGAAAGCGCTGGTGGCCTCTTTTACACACACCAGAACAATTATCGTCAAAACTCAATTTTGAATCAATGAGTGTTCCAAGATATTTATATGAGTCCACACACTCAACTGACTGCCCCTTTATCTCTGTGACATCACACTTGTCGTTGTGGTTGTTTTTGCTTCCAGGGCTTTGCTTCATATTCAGAGCCGTCTGAGAGAGGAACACGCTCTACAAGAAGTGCTTTACAAAACTCTGATGAAAGGAGCCCCCACTGCCCTCCCTCCCAGGTCAGTCACACTAGTCCTGCTATTGAAATGCATTTTTGACAATAAATAATGTATGGAATTTCTTTAGGGAGGATGCTGCCACAGAACCTCCTAATGCATGCAGAATACATGGATATGTTTATGTGAACAAAGTAGCTGGGAACTTTCATATCACTGTAGGAAAGTAAGGAGCTCATTGACTTACAGTATATAATGTATTGCTCTGTAATTGCATGAACATATTTTAAATGCATATCTCTTCTACAGGCCCATTCACCATCCACAAGGACATGCACACATAGCTGCTTTTGTGAGCCATGAGAGTAAGCAACTGTAATGTATTTTTTAATTTTAATGCCATTGTCATGCTAGTGATTTTCAGTACACATACATACGTATATGCTAATTAAGTTGTAGCTTGTATTATGCTTGTACCTGAATACAGTACTCACATCATCTTTCGGTTTCAAGTGTACAACTTCTCCCATCGAATCGACCATTTATCCTTTGGTGAGATGATACCAGGTGTGATCAATGCTCTAGATGGCACTGAGAAAATCACCTCCAGCAGTAAGCCTCCTTTGCTAAATTAAGCTACAAGAAAAATATAGTTTTTAATGTGTGTACATTTCTATTTAAAGATAGCCAGATGTTCCAATACTTTATCACTGTTGTTCCTACCAAACTCCACACTTATAAGATATCGGCAGACACACACCAGTTTTCAGTAACTGAAAGAGTGAGTGTTTATAATATACTATACAACACCAGTTTTCTGTAAATTCTCTCAGGCATTTTTAGCATATGTTTTTACAGGAGCGGGTGATAAACCATGCAGCAGGAAGCCATGGTGTATCCGGCATCTTTGTTAAGTATGATACAAGCTCTTTGATGGTGACAGTCAGAGAGCAGCACATGCCCCTGTGGCAGTTCCTGGTGCGACTCTGTGGTATTATTGGAGGCATTTTCTCCACAACAGGCAAGTTCAACACAAGACTAAAAATAGAGCCTCTTCTTATTACGGGGAAATGTCAGACTCATTTGTCTTGCCTGTATCCACACAGGCATGCTCCATGGGCTAGTTGGTTTCTTTTTTGACATTATTTGCTGTCGCTTCAGACTGGGAGTCTGTAGGGAAAGAGAGGTATTTGCTAACAAAAAAACAGAATAAGAAAAAAAAAAAAAAAAGTGACATCTGATCTTTTTCTGGTTATGCAGGTGCAAAATGAGATGAACAATGTGAACCATCATCAAACACCACTGTTGGCTGACCAGGTTCTTGAAGAATAAAAGTGATTACTATCTTCGTTATTTTATATGATTACTTTGGTGTTTCTCCTGCAAAAGCACAACCAAGATTGTTCTAAGGTCAAGTTATTTATCATTAAATCCACTTTTAAAAGCCTCATCAATTTGTTGCTGAACCTTTTTTGTGAAAGTCTAATTGTGTATAAAAGTAGCTGTCCACTCAAAATGTTATGTGTAAGTAATCGAAATGCTTTTCACCTTTTTATTGAAACACAAGACATTTTATTTTATTTTCATTTATTTTTGATGTACCAAGCAGAATTTACTCAAATTTCAGAGCAGGAAATAAAGGCAAGACCTTTTCTAAATAACATTACAAAATAAAAGCTGAACTTAATGTAGATTATAGCACGTCGTAGTATTAGCCCTGGAGTGAGCTAAGTGCAATTTGGTTTATAACAGAGAAAAAATAATTTGTGAATGGGACACAAAATAAGCAACATTTAAATTAGTGACAAAATTGTCATATTAGCCCTGTACCTCTCCAAGGACATGTACGACCAAACCGATGGCAAACAAAAACTCTGTGGTTAATCACAGACAGGTTTGCAGAAACATTTAGAACCTCTGTCTCCAATGAAGGCTCTGCTCATTCACCTGTATTCACCTGCAACAGTCACAAAACACAAATAACACTGTATACTGGTCTTGACTGAGTGATTCTGTGTTGGACCATGAGTAACAACTCAAAATAATTTAGTTGTCAACAGGAATAATTTAACTACTTATTTACATAACTTTTGTGACTTAGATCAACAGATGTAATAACATCTACATTGGATCTCTATTTCATGTATGTGTTGTTGCATCGCCTTTATAAAAGTACATGGCATGTGTCACTGAAAATAAACAAATGTGGTCAGATCATATACACTACCTGCCACTCACTGTCCTGTGCTCCTCTAAAATACACACTGTTTTGTCCTGGTATCTCATAGAGCACCACTGGACTCATAAAAGCACAAATACTGACAGCACGCTTCAGACATCAATATGCAGACTTTCTATTTTAGTCAAGGGCCATTTGATTCAAATTCAGTATTTAACATCACCAAATGTTCATGCAGGGCTAACTATTCAAATTAATGTTGTTTATGCAATTCTTCAAAAATAAACATGCCATTAAAATGAGATGACTGTGTACTGTTGAGAGTGACACTGTGATAATTAATGTACCGTGGTAGTCATATTCATTTATAATACATAAGTTCTGCCACATTGATATACAACCCAAGTATAAAGATGTAAAAGTTGTAAACTCGGTTCCAATACAAACCACTGTACAAACAGGCAAAAAGTTGATGAGTATTCACAGAAAGGTGTTTAAAGACAGTGAAAATATTCCGAAAATAGATAACTTAACAAACATTTAGTTGTTTTAAAACTAGTGTTGTCCCAATAATCTAGATTGGTCTTGAGACAGATGTTTATGAGTATGCAGTATTAAAAGGCAGTAGACAAAGCAAGAGTATTAAATCTCATACTTTCAAAGTAAAATAAAAAAAGACAAAAATGATTAAATTCCCTCCTCTGACTGGAGCTCTGCCACGTTCAAGTATGAAAAAATTCATCACAAGGCAAGGCAACCTATCTAAATTCAGAAGAATGGAAACAATTATATGGGAAGAAAGTCTAACAAACAAAAGGCTTCTGGTTGCATATATAATTGGCCACTTTTGGAGGAAAACAGTAGGTATCAAACTGATAATGTTTCTGTGGATGGGCTTGGTTACAGTTTTCTGTATGTACTGAAAGTCCATGAGAAAGACTTCATGGCTGTAGTCCTCTTTGCCTCCATACATGTCTGTTCACAGTGAGGAGGAAAGTTTTTCTGAAGGTGAGAGCTGCTGGACTGCAGCAGCGAGGAAGACTTACTTAGTCAGAGTGCTGGATGCGCGGAAGTATGACAGGAACTTGAAACAGAGACTAACCACAAAGTACCAGATGTTTCTGGCCATTTGTGATCGTGCAATGAACACTCTCCAGATGAAAACCACCAGCACTGTGTTGAAGGTGTATCGAATGTTCCTCAGTCTGGAATGCGGTCATAAGAAAGAGGGACATTATGTATTTTATGTATATTATGTACTGTAATACTGAGATCCTTGTGAATGGTTATAGTTAAGCACTTACTTCCTCAGGTGCTGTCTAGCAGCAGGAATGTCTGACATGTCCTCATTCAGAACATATTTCTTCGTACCAATGCAGTAATTTTCAATGTACTCAGGCCAATTCAGTTGACGTACATCAAAGTTAAATGCCTGAAAAAAACCATAGGGTAAATCTCGGTAGCTTCCTTTACTCATAAAACTGTGGGTGACCTTTCACGTTCAGCCACAAGAGGGAGCATAACTCATTGAGAGTAATTGAGATACACATTGATGCTGCATGGCAGATTTAATAAGCACAATGTGCTCTATAGCCACAGTGTGTAACCTGTACGTAAGTGTGGTTACCTTCCTGTCCTCTGGCGTGAGCTGACTCATCAGCATGTTCATGTTCTCTGAGTTCCAATCCCAGTCCTGACTGCTGAAATACTCCAGCAAACCAATGGCTTTGTGAAGACGATTGAAAATTCTCATCATCCTGAGAACACACAATGGGGTTCAAGTGAATATACTCAAAATAAGCCACAAATGTTAAATACACCTTTAATATAAAAAAATCTTACTGTGGTTTCTGGCCTGAGAGACGTAAGAATAAGTCATATATAAAGGCAGGTAGCTTGTGGCTGACCAAAATCCAGTACTGGTTCATCAGATAGTTTGAGGTAATGTTGGCATTAGGTCTGCGGAAAGCTTGCTCCAGAGGGTTCCTCTTAAAGGATGACATCACATGATGCTCTATATAAAGACATTGAAACGTTTCGTATATTTTTAGGTTGTCACGGTAAATCTCAGTTTATCTCTATGTCTAATGACATGGCACAAAAGGGACCTTACGCATGAGATAAAACCCATCAGCACAATCATTTCCTTCTAGGGTGGATCTTCCTCCTCCCAATATCCAGTAGTAGCCATACACAGAGGCCTTCCTCATGTGACTACAGATATTACATCACATTCAGCACAAAATAGGCCTGCTCCACCTGTTTCCATGACAACCACATTGTGGTTTCAGGAGCCATTGAGCCAATCTGAGATGCTAGCCAGCTTGGGCATGGCATGGCCACATAATGTGCCAGTCAGACTCTAGGTGCATGTGCTAAGTGCTAAAACACCCATAAGAAATGACACCAATAAATGTGTGTATGCATATATGTTTGCAATACATACAGTACATGATGCTGCTTATTGCATTTACCCTGTATCCACTGATTAGCTGTTCGACAGCTTTCATTTAGACCAGTGGGATTAGAGGACACAGTTGCACTTTCATAACAGTGAATTACACTGATGAGACCTAATCCCACTATGGGCCATCTGGTTTCAATTTCCTCGGTGAAGGAGCGTATTTGCTAATCTGAGAAAAAAACGGGTGAAGGGCCTCCTGCTGCCAGACGCTAATTCACATGACCAAGAGACAGAACTGCAGATCTGCAGGGAAGTGACCCTGACTGTGTTTTAGTAATATGTCTGCTGTAGAGTCACAAGGATCATTATCTTTGTCAAGACAAGACAGACGTAGCCTTTATATACCACAGCACCCACATTTAAACAGGGCAAAGTGATAAGTACACACTCTAGTATCTTTTTGGACTAAATCTGATATTAATGAGTGTATTAATACCATATGACTTGGATAAAAAAGATGACAAAAACTGACAAAAAGTCAAAGAAACATTTGATTATTATTATTAGCTTAAAAAAATCTTTTCAGTGTAATGCCATTCTCCACTAGGTGGCAGAAGCCATCTGAAAACACCCTCACAGTAGTCTACACAGTAGACACTACTGGATCTTCATAGCAACCACACTGCCACTAAGCATTGATTTTTGACAATGAAAGATTAGATTAGAACAATATCGTGGGACACTAC
Organism: Boleophthalmus pectinirostris; assembly: GCF_026225935.1. NCBI lineage: Eukaryota > Metazoa > Chordata > Actinopteri > Gobiiformes > Gobiidae > Boleophthalmus > Boleophthalmus pectinirostris. Next base: position 13,091 of record NW_026571376.1, on the reverse strand, counting down.
ATAAGCAATCTTTAAATAACAGACTGTAGTTACAGGTCTCTGTTACCACAGAACAAGACCACAAACTATGTACCTACCAATCTCTCCCCAGTGGAAAGGGTTGATGCCACCAGTTGTGCAATTGTACACCAGTGCGGTTTTAGGCCTGTGTGGGGAAGAGAGACAGTCTCTTGCTCACAAATGTCAAAACTATGGAGTTACGATTATTAATAGTATTGACACATGTATAAAATTCCCAGTATCTATGACATTATATTATCTTTCATTATATTGATTTGCTGTCGCGATGAATTAATGCTTTAAAACTCTGTAGGATGCACACATAATATGACAAATCTTTGGCATTATTACTGTTCTATGTTACAAAGTTCAATATTATGACATATCAAATTAATAATTGGAATAGACTTTTACTTAGTTTGAAACCCAAACCTGTGTACAGCAGTGTACCAGCCTGCCGCCAGAGTCAGGTTGATGACGACATCTACAGGAATCAGATCTGCTACAGCCTCATTGTTGGCCCTCATGGTTCGCAAGATCCCTTTTCCAGCCTGATGCAAAACTTAACATTAGACATTCAACTAGCATAGTAATTTATCAAGATGCAGTGGGTTTAACTTACAGCAATAAAGACTCCACTTGGCCCATTGAAGTTGTCGATCCAGCCCTGAAATAACAAGATCAAATGTTATGTTGTGTTCTCCTGGCACCCTTTTACAATTGCTTACTATTGGACTATTATTATTACTACATGAGATGATGTACTGTATGTCCTAATGTAAGCTTATGTGGACATGTTAGCTGTTCACAATTATGTTATTTCCTGTGGAGGGGAACAGTGCAGGCAGCTGTCTACTTCAATTAGGCTTCATTTATAATGGATGAAACTACAGATTGTAGACTGGATCAGCAGTGCAGAGGAGAGTCCCATTATGTGGTCAAAGATACTGACCGCATAATGGGATCTTCAAAGTGCACTGAATATAAAGTTGTAAAGGTGGCATAGTATATGAGAAATATATAGAAGCAATAGTATGAGAAAATAAAGGGAACAGGAAAACCCTCCCAAGCACAGAGCTCGTTTGTGAAGGTTTCCACAGCAATTGTATGATAGATCATGAGTGAGGCATTTTGATAAGTTGCTGCCAGGCCAAGGTTACAACTAAGAAATAAACACACAGAGCTACAGCCCACAAACACATGGCCTACATCGTTGAAAAATTAAATAAACAAGTACTATTGCGGTATTTCTGGTGTTATTTAGTCAGCATAATTTAATCACCTGTTTTCTTCACCTTGTTATAGTTAAATATAATTGCTTTTAGTTCAAAAGTGTCAATGAATATTTTTAGCAATTTAAATTATACCCTTGGTCCACAAATGTTTATTTTATGAGCATTGTGACATTTCTTAAGAGAAGATAAGTTGATGCAGAACAATTTACAAACAAATTCATCAGAATAATTATAGAAACACCCCATTTTCTCCATACGTTATACTTATTTGTGCACACATCATATCCTCATAACCTTTGTGGCGAAGCTCCTTCTTAAATAACCATTTTAAATTAATCCTGGGCCAGCTACAAGAAAGCTTTCAATTAATCACTATTATGCCATTCTTATTTGTGCCATGACCAACAGCTATCGACCAAATCTTCGACAAGTCTCTGATTCATGACATCCAATGAGCCGGCAGCAGCATTATCAGGGTGTACTCACAGGGAAAGGCTCCTGCCAACTGGCTCCCACGATGGAGGGTCTGATGATGCCGATGCTGAGTTTCTCCTGCTCTTGTTGGACCACGTATTCGGCCAAGGCTTTGGTGTAAGTGTACGTGTTGGGACGGTCTCCAATAAGTCGAGGGGTGATGTCTCGTACTATGCCTTCGTCCATCCATCTGCAATGTACAAGATACCGCTGTTAAACTATACTTTATTTGAGATTAGTTCTCCATTGATCCATGTTTAATTTAGAGCTGGCTGAATGTAGATGGTTCATGACTTGCATTTTGAAATAGAAATGTAATTTTTCAAGCTTACTCAAGAGATTCAATAAGTTTCTTGGGCTCGACTGGCGGAGGATAGATGACTTCATCAATGTGCTTGCGGTTGCAGTTTGCATAGGCAGTGGAGATGTGAATGAAGGCCTCGAGGTGGTGCATTTGTTGGGCCAGGCTGAGGAGCTGCTGTGTGGCGATCACATTCAGCTGCAGGGCATGTCTGAAAGTCAAACAGGGACAGCTGTTTCACACTTGTGCGTGGTTTGTTACAGGCAGCAGATTTCCAGTAACTCCACTTAAGCAATCATGTTCAGATGTGCTGACTTAGATTTACAGGAATTAGAAGAATTTACTTAACAGTCTGCAACTCCAAAGAAAGAGTTAATAAAAATGTGTTTAAAATACATGACATATTACATTTAGAACAGCATTAAAAGACTTTGTAATTTATTTCTTAAAGATACAAAATCATTGCAATGATCAAAAGAAACCATTTCCACTAAGTGATGTTACATTTTTACAAGGCCATTCGGTGCTTGGTACCTCTCCTGCTGCCCACAGAAAACTAATTCCTGTCAATCACTGACTAAGCTTGTACATCCTGCAGTGGATCTATGTCAGCTTGGCAGATCCACAGCACGTCTTGCCCACGGCAAGAGAGGAAAAAGGCCACTTTAACCAGAAGCTGTAAAAGCGGTGCTTCTCTTGCACTGTGTGGGAGGTTTGTGCATCACAGGCAAAACACACAACAGTCACAGAAGTCTATGTGCACGCTTAAGTGCTGCAGACTTAAATCAGCCATAGTCAAAGTGGCTTGATAATGACTTCAGGGCAGAGGGCTGACGGGTAAGAGGGAGGAAAGAGTCTAGAATGAATGAACCTTCCTTCACCATAACTCAAACATGTGAGATGGCACAACAGTACACAATCACATAGTTGGCCACTCACATACTGAGCACACACTGTCAATAGCACAACCATGTAAACCAGCAACTTTACAAATGACTAATTAAGCAGTTTATAACTGTGATCATACAGGTCACATTGTAATTTTAACTAAAAAAATAATAATTCTGAGAAGTATTTTGAAATCAATCAATACAAAATGTAAATATAAAGTGATTTTTTTTATATCTGGATGTTTACTGTATGTCACAATTCTTTATCATTAGGAAAGTTGGATACAGCTGATCGTACAAGGAAAGGTCACTATTCAAGATTTTTTGTTGTGTGATAGACTGTAAAATTGTGATGACATCTCTACACTTGGTACTGGTTTAAAAATATCTGCAATATATTTTTGTGTATGTGATTAATTACTGTGTAATGTGAGAGGTATTTAGGCTGCCAGACCAAGACTTGCTGTCATTGCAGGACCATTTCTTTGATAAATAAATCCTATAAATCCTATTATAGGTCCTTGAGTGTGACACCACCACTGAACCTAACCTGCTCTCTTAGCACCACAAGAGTAGTGACAAAAACCTGTCAGCAGCTGAACTTCCTGTGAAGATTTGGTTCATACCACAAATCCTCTTCAGCTTCTATAAATGCACCGTAAAGGGCACCCTGACAAGACACATTACTATCTCTTTTGGCAGCCCTGTGCAACTGCCAAAGAGCACCACAACCTGTTATTGGCCACTAACTCAGCAATACAAGATGTTTTCTATACAAGCTCTGTGGACAGACAATGAGATTAGTAGAAATCACTTAAGAAACAGCACCAAAACCAGATCCAATGAACAGTCACACTATTAACCTGCAGAACTGACAGACTATGTTGTAATCAGGAGTTCATAACTCTCATTCCATACTGAGGGTGCAGCTCCTCACCAAGAAGGATGTGTTGCTACTTTAGTAAAACAGGAAATGTTACAGAAATGATATCATGACAGAACAGTTACTTTCCTCACATCCTTCCCCCCTTAGTTTTTACTCATAATATACAGACAAATGAACGGTTAACTCTTGTTAAAAGTTAAAGTTAAAATTAAGTCACAGAATAACTAAATAGAATAAATAAGCTGTCTCACTTGAGGGGTTCATCAAAGCGGATGGTGGCTGCACAGTGGAAGACAATATTGATGCATGCAGAGAGTTTCTCCACATCCTCGGGGCTAATGGCCAGACCGGGCTGTGTCAGCTCACTGCTGATGGGGATGATCTTCTGGTGGAAGTCAGGGTCATCTTCTCTTACTCGGTCAAAAAGCTGCTCATCACACACAAAGAGATAAAAGAACATATTAGTGAAGTCTAAACTTGCAAAGATCTATTTCATACTCAAACTCTGAGAGAAAGAAATTGTAGTAATTTAACTTTTTGCTATTTATAACCCCCCAGAGCCAGAGTAAACCTGAAACCAGCCAGGAAGATGCATGCCAAACGTAACACTAATACAGGTTTTTCTAGTTGGACATGTGTTACTGTACCCCAAAACACTCTCAAGGCTCTGACCAGGCATTACCTGATGAATTATACAATAGTGTAGTGAGTGTGATAGTAATGGTCTGAATAGTGTGATTATGCATTATGCTGTCAGAGAGAGTAAGAAGAGACTATGACCTTCTCAATTATCAGACATGTTCTCAAATAGATTTCAGCAGAAAAACTAAAAGGCCAACAGGATAAGGAATGGCACATGGGACCACTTAAAGTTCAGGTAAATGTTATTCCTGAGCAATGTGGTTTGCCTTTTCTGTGATGATTGTTTGATTTAACATACACCTGACTAAAACAAACATGTTTAAGCGAGGCAGGGACAAACCCTTTGATAACAGGTCAAGAGATGTGACTGCATAGAATGACTTGTTCATGTCAGATTAACGTCTTATCCTGCAACCTTCAAGTAGCGCTGAGACAAAGCAGGGCTTGTGCAATACAACCGCACCTGTGACCATTTGTATTTGCTCTGTGCGGCTGTAGAAAGCATTCCTACATGTAGCAGCATTAGGTGAACTCTTGCTCTCATTAAACAAGTCACACCACAGTCAAGTATTCAAGCAAGTATTCATTAATTCACCAGGCAGTCCTTAAATGCGTCCCAATGAGTCTGTGCCTCACTGAGAACACAGTAATAGCAAAATGTCACATGTTATTAATGCTCACAACATTCAGAGGTGAGTAACATTCCTACCAAGACGTAAGAAGCTACTCGGTCATCATAAATTGGTTGAATGGAAAAATTAAACAAGCATATGAGTTATGATCTTAGAGGAACTAGAAATCATCCCAGTTAACATTCCCTGAAATGATTGCATGAGCAAAAATATCTTATCATGGCTTGTTTATTACAACAACACATGGCCTCTTCTTCACATGATTCACTGAGTGTCTGATGTCAAATGAGGTTTAACTTTGAACCATTAGAATTTTGTAAGTTTTTAAGGGCACAGAACTCAACTCTTGTTCGCAGCCATAGTTTATATGAAATGAACGCATCACAGCCGCCTTGAAACACAAACTGCACAAAAAAAGAGTGCCGTGGGGTCAGAGCAGTCACTGAGGCAGCAGAAAGTGGGTGAATACTTAAAGTCTTCTTTGTTGCACAGAAAAGAAAGGACATTGTGAGGCTGTGTTGTCTCTTTGTTCGAACCTCTATAGACGATCAGAGGTCTTGTGCCAGCTTTCACCACAGCACCCTTCACCAACGCAGTAAACAGAAGAACAATGGGACACCAGTATGCATTTCCTCAGCACCACAAACCCACTGTGTCATGGTTACTGTGATGTACCAATGAAAACTGTGAAATTGTTTATTCTAAGCATAGTTTAGTTAAGGAGGTAATAAATGTACAGCAAATCTCCCAAAAAGTAGTGCTAAAATTTCTCTTGACTTTGACAATAAAATGCCAATGACAATAAAATGACACCACAATGTTAATAAAAAATACACATTTTCATAACAATTGAATACACATTTCAAAAATGTTGTAAAACTGTTCAGGGGATAGTAATAGTTTTTGCATTGACTACCAAAGTAAACTCTTTCCCCTAAACTAGGAGGGTGCTCAGATTACACCTTCTCAAAACCTCATAGCACCCAGACAAGAAATGCAAGGTGGATATGTGTACGGGGAGGGGGCACCCTGTTGTGATAAGTGATGACTGTGCTTAGTGATGAGTGTACTTAGTTACATGCCATTTGCTTTGTGAAACACTTGGGAAAAGCTGATCTGACATAGGTCTAATTGTCTCAATAGCAATAAACAGTATTGTGTGTACAATGATGATAATCAGTAATAGAATAATAATTTGCACACACGAAACATGTCCAGTAAAATGTAACAGATTGTAGCTTTATATAGTCTTGGTTTGTACATGTGGTTAACAGCTGCTCTTTGCTGCTGAGTGGTGCTTAAAGCAGAGAACTTGGACTTTCACAGAAACCCAACACTAACTGCACTTTCCTCTCTGCAAAGCAACCTGAGATGCCATTTAGACCAAAGCACCTCTCTTCACTCACTAACTGGTAGATACTTTTCAGACCAGTTTTTCTTTTTTGATGTGGTATGGGGAGAAAGCTAGCGCAGATAAATGAGGCATTAGTTCAAGGTGAAAGTAGCACAATGACAACACTGTGATTGCATGATAACGGGATAAAGTAGATTGTGCAAATTGCTGTAGGCTTTAGGAGTATTAGAACAGGGGCCTATATAAGTCTTAGCAGTAAGACAGCCTTGACAACAGACAGTTAGTTGCAGGTCTTTGCTGTGATGGTCTACCGAATTCTTAAGAACCAAAAGTTTAAAATTAAGATGGAGCACAGGTCAGAATCCATGGTCAAAAGGCTTCACATAGGCTAAGTTTTTTCCGTCAGCAAAAATATAACACAGTGAATTTTATTTTAGTTTTTTTCAGTATGGTTCCTAAAGGATATGGCATTATCAAGACATGATTATTCAGTTGAAAGAAGGCAAGATTAAAGGTGCACTGTGAACCTTTCGGGTAGAGGGTCCGCTACCTGCTTGTCTTCACAGAAATGTTATTGCTTTGTCTAGAATATCCGACAATATAATATGACCCAATAAACTTATCTGTTTCCATGGAGACAAGCCCACAATGCCTCCAGGACAAGTTACAGATCAGATCTGTGGAGAGGCAAGCTCACTCACCGTAGGAATGCATGTTTTTGTAGTATGTTTGAGCAGTAAAACACCTGTAATTGAATAAATGCAACATACAGTAGATGACTTTAATGCCATACTGTGAAACTTTTCAGGCAAAGCAATAATAGCTCCATGGAAACAAGTGGTGTGTGTGGAGAACCCCCTACCAGAAAAGTTACACAGTGCACCTTTAACAATATGACAAACCTGTGGAACAAATCTCCAACAACAATTATATGTATTCCTCAATAGATAGGGGATGTAGTTCTTTCAAAAACATTGGCTTGTCCATTGAGAAAGTACATTTGCCCATGCATGTCTAAAAATGTCTAAAAGTATGACATCATATTATGTAGAACATGAACAGCGTGAATGCACCTATAAATACTTGTCTTTTCACAGTGTATCAGGGGTTGATAACAGATCCATCAAAGTATGTCACTCAAAAGCAATTAAGAGTGAGGCAATCAGGGGTGACCTCCATTTCCTGACATGCTTGAGCTAAATTAGTCAAATAATAGGTTGTGAGCAGACTAATAAGGGTAAGACACAAGGGATTGAAATGCATCTTACTGAGGACAATATCACCATCAGCTATACTTGGTTTTCTCTGGGGCTTAAACAAAAATCCAGGATCACAGAGGCTAACTTAGGTAAACGAAAGGATATGAAGGGATTTCCGTTGACCATTGGATGTAATGAAAGATCAATCAACCTTTACAAATGAAATTACTCTGTCGGGAGCCAGAACTAAGAGGAGCGAGTGCCAGTAATACTTAATACTGTGATCTGCTTACACTGCAATTTGAAATATTTATATGATTTAATAAAATGTCAAGGTTTTTATACTGCACACGTCAATTTAAATGGGTTGTACTTGTAGCTATAACTGTGCTATCTTAAGTACAAAAGCAGCCAGTTACCAAACAGGTCTGGATGTCAAAGCCTTATGTCAACCTGACACTAGATTAATTAATAATGTTGCACATAAAACAGAAGTACAGTTAAGTATAAAAAGAAACACAATATATAAAAAGACCACAGATACTGAGTGATTTGCCTTGAGGCTATCATAAAATATTAAACATGGAAACAAGTTCTTTAAATGTGTTAACAAATTTTTGTTTTTTCTCTTTGAAGCACCAATTGACCCAAAGTAAAAAATTACATAGTTTTTTCAGTTTTACGTTGTACGTTATAAGGCACCGCTGAGGAGGCGGTGTGGCGTGCCAGTATCCAGAGAAATGAGCTTGCACTTACAGTCGACACTTAAGACAAACTTAATCTTATCAGTGGAATTGCACAGCTTCCTACTGAGACCGGGTTAAATCAATAACTCCTGAATATTTATTGCATTTGAGATCACCTAGTGAAAAACTCACAAAGAAATAAATTCCACAGTGTTAAATGGTAAAACTGCAGCTATCAGTACCAATCAGTGTTCTAAATTTGGTCCAAAGTAATTCTGATGTCAATTGGCTCAATTCAATGGTGAAAATACCTTGTCACCTTGGCTGCTATTTTTTATGTTTTATCATTCATAGACAGTTTGAAGAGCAGACTTTCATAGAAGTTATGAAAAGGTATCCATTAGTTATCATTCAGCAGTGAAATTAACTACTGAAGAGCAGAATAAATTAAAACGTTAACCTTTAAATTGTAACTGACTAGTTTTCTTATAATTTCTTTAATTTGGCATTTGGAGTTTCAACATAATTGATTCTTGACCTCCTAAGTAAAGAGATTCACTTGTGACTTGAGAAGTTTACCAAATCTAGCAATATACATTTTGCAAGCAACACAATTTTTGCCTTTCACAAGAAAAATGCTAGAAATTCACTTTTTTTTGCAACCTAGGGTCAAATTCTCCCACGCCATTCCTCTCCTCTCCTCTCCCATTAGTGCTTGAGGATACAGCATAAGCTTGTAACTGGGGTCCACAGCAGTTAGGTGGGCGGACCAGCATGCCTCAGTCCAGGAGAGAGGCCCTGGCTACGCACTGGCTGACTTGTATTGAATGCCTGACATGCTATTGTGAGCCTGGCTGCGGGCATCCAAATATTTCCACTGAATCAAACAGCGAGCGGCGAAATGTCAGTGCGCTGGTGAGATGCACAATCAGATCTGTTTGTCCTTTTTCAGCTTGAGGTGGCCTGTTTCAAGCCTTATAGAAAAAAAAACAAAAACAAAAAAACACCATGGGACAAATCAGGGGTTGTTACCTAGCAACAGGTGGTAAGAAAGACACTATCCCAGTCTGAAGGAGGAGGAGAGGCTGTTCTAAAGACAAAAGCACTCGTCTTCTTCATGAATTATCCTGAGCGGAGGACCCACATGAATACCAATTGGTACTTGAGGCTTGTTCATGTAAATTTAATGACATCGCTTGTGAAACCAGACAACCGCGAGTGACTGTGAACTTGGCACAGCATCAGACACAGCCCAGCCAATGGACACACTGTTAGGGAGATGCCAAGTCCATGGAAAACTACTGGTCAAGGCATATTTCCGATGCTACTCAGCAGTGAATTATAGACTTGCTTTGAAACTAGGTCACATCAAAAGGCTCTTGGCAAGAAGAAGAAATAGATTTCCCATAGTAAACTGACATGTTATAATATAAAGTGTGTGAATGAAAGCTAGTCATACCCACCTCGTCAAACTGAGAGGGAAAACACAAGTGCAAGGTCAAATTGGAGTACATCCTTTGCTTTATCAACTCACATGCCAGACTGTATTCATTCTTTGTGCTGGTCACAGATAGACTGAAAAGGCAGCAGCAAGAAATAGGACTAGGTGATATGACCAAAAAAAAAAAGATAAATCATGATTTCCTTACTTATATTGATCAATCATTCATAATTTGTAATGCAGACATTTAACATAAAAATACTACAGATATTTTACAGATAGAGGATCATTGACTTTTATAAATGAATCTTGATCTCAGTTGACATTAAATTAATTCACACAGCCCTAACAGGAAGGGTTTCTGATGTACAAAATAAACCAAATTGATTGTTTTTGTTGTAGAATTTCAGAAGAGTACAGTCAAAAATTACATCAATGCAAAGATTCAAAATAGATGTGATTAAAAATGGGGGTAACAGAACTATTGTGTTTTTGCAGAGGTAGAGTGTGCACTGACAGTTTGAGGCCAGCACACCCCCGACTGCACACAGGCTCACAGCAGCTGTTTCCCTGCACATCAATATGCAGACATGGCCCGTCTTTAGCTCCTCATTAACAAACTGTAGTTCAGAGGATTTTGTTGAGTCATGGCTCACCACACAGACAGTTAAAGCTGATGCCACACTTTTAAATCCACATCCTCCTTTTCCCTGCAGCCTGTAAACTGCTGTCCTTTCCTCTTTCACACACACACCAAATATGAAGAGATGGTCCACTTTACTTGTAACGTATTGTCAAAATCACAATGGCAGAAATTATAGGTCTGTAGTTGACTAAAGAAATGTCTTGTGTATCATTTCATCAACTAAAAGGGTCAGTGGGAAAATCTCTCAATATTACAAGCATAACCTGCAAAAACAACAATGTAAATAAAGAGTATTAGAAAAAAGCTGCATGTGAAAAGGCAGATAACACTGTCCAGTCACTTCAAAAATGTGGATAGTGAAAGATGGAACAATCATTTAGGGGGTCAATATTTATCATGGGTACTTTTTCTGTGTGCTAAGGGGGAACTTTTTGTTAATCTACTGTTCTGTTGAGCATATTTCATTTTGTTATTTATTTATTTAATGTAGCTATTTTTTTCTTTTTGTTATAACCCTGCTATAGAGTTAATGGTATAATTTAGTTTAAATATTGTCTTCTTGTATATTTTTTCAGCAAAATATTGTGTTCCAAAATTTTTAATTTTGACAAGCCTACAGCCACCTTACTCCATGTTGTCTTCTTTCTGCTATAGTCTATAAATTCCAATAAAATCATTAGTAAAATTATACATTTGGTCAACTTAATCATCTAAACAATTAAAGTACTACAGTTCTACAAAATTACCTCCCTGAAAGCATATTTTATGAGTTTTGCATTGATCTATTGGACTCATGAAGAATGTGTAACTATAGCAACTACTAATAAAACGTCTCTTTATCACTCTATAAACTTTACTATGCACCATGTGTTTTGAAAAGACCATGTGTTATTAGATGAGAGAATTCATCAAAGAAATAGCATGCTCAGTGTTTCTCGTTAAGAGAGGAGACTATGGTACCCCCCCTTGGTCTAATTGTTCCCCCATTAAAAAAAAAAGTGATTCAAATTATACTTTATGGTTCTGATACTGACACTTTGCATTGCATATCATGCAGGGGGTGTGAAGATCCGCTGAAAACTCAAGAAAAAGTACAAAACGGTTTCAAACAATATATTTTCAGGAGCCTGTGATCTATATGAATGTTTTTGGTCCTGTGTGTTTGATTTTCATCAAAAAGCTGAGAGTGATGAGCTGAAAAACTGCTGACTAATGCTATCTACTTTATGGCTGCAATTGTATGTGTGTGAATAATAGTTCAAATTAGCTTACCTGTTGTAGTTCCAACTAAACCAGCTCTTTCTGGTCAGAGTGTGTTCAAATAAAGCTAAAATTAAAGTCTAACTTAAGTAAAAATTCTAACAGTAGCAGTGCTTTCAGGTACCTTCACACCTCCAGGGAATGGAGATGACACCGGCTGCAAAGTATCAATTGTCAAAATCATATAAATGTAAGTGCAGTGGGGGCAATAAGTGATCTATATATATACTCCAAAATTGTATAAAGTAAAATGATTCAAATATGGATCACTTGCGCCATCATAGTCTTAGTATAAACCTGTTGGAAACACTGCATGCTAATGTTTTGACACATGTAGTTTGAATACATTCGGCACCAGCACAACACTCACCTTGCATTTCATCATGTCAGCGACGCGCTGCTGCATGGACTGTCCCGCTTTAGGCCTCACCAGGATGTACAGGGCTTTGACTTCAGGACACGATCTCAGCAGCTTCTCCACCAGGACTTTGCCCATAAAACCAGTTGCCCCTGTGATCAAAACGTTCTTTCCAGCGTAATACTCTGGTACAGAGGACACGTTTCTGTCCACTGTGATATCCGTGAGTCTACTCAGCCCATCTCTGCTCTGGTCCCCTAAACCATCCATCTCCTGGCTGTCCAATTCCTACAAAAAAAGAGCACAGTCCATTAGAAATATACAATTTGTGCAGTAACTTTACACTAACCACGACAAATTGTGATGGTTTGTGTACTGTCTTCAGAGCAGATAATGCCTTAAAGTATTTCTCCCGCAGTTTAATTAAACAGTATTTTATGACATTTACATATTACTTGTGCATTATAAAAATAATCTAAACTTTAGTCTGTGTGCTACATGAATGCTTAAAACATCTATGGTCATATACAGTGGTTGCCTCTTAGGTGCTTAACAACAAGTTGTGCAACACATATTAAAGAATTCTTATTTCTCCATTTTATCTGTAATCTAAATTTTCCCCATTAACGTCCATAATGCTTAAAAACCTGTATCACATTTCCGAGTAATTTCATTGTAAGCACTTCCGTGATCACACACACCCATGGATTTGATTCTAGAGTGAGTTGAAACACTCCCATAAAACATTACAACAACAGTGTACAACACCTATCATTATGTCTATCATTATGAATTCCCAGCAATCTTGAAGCAAAGCATTTTGTAAGAGTTCCACTGCTGACCTATATTTTCCAAAATGCTTTGCTATCTCATATTTTTCAAAAAACACAAGTTGTTAACCTAAATGAACCTCCTGTATTCACAGATGAAATGACCTGACTTGACTTCCAGACATCACACATTTCTTACATACTGAAGAACTCTGAATGACAACAGTTTAATCATAACACAAGCTGTCTGCATGCAGTGGAATTTGAATTACTCCACAAAGAAACCCAACCTATCTCAAATGTTTACATTCAGCATT
>NW_026571375.1:0-25000 GCF_026225935.1 Boleophthalmus pectinirostris | reverse complement strand
TGTCATTTCAATAATTTGATAACTACAAATTATTATTATTACTTAGTGTAATCTACAGGACAAAACCAGGCACAAACGAGGACAAGTGTGAACACACCCTTAATCAACTATATCAAATCAAATTGAATCAGTCTTTATTGTCATATTGCTGTACATACAACTATATGAAAGGGTGTGTGCTATGATTCTGTTATAGTTACCACGCACACCAAATGCAACGCTACATTTCAATATAAACCTTTATTTGCAGAACATATGCAAGAAGCCATACATCATCAGCTTCACATTACAATGCAAACATAAGAGCACAGAATCTCTTTAAAGTAAAAGCAAAATCCTCATTAAACCAAATATAAATTTAAAAAAAATAACAACCAATACCAAAAATATTTACACGTGCACTGCAAGAAATAATCTTAAATAAAACTGTTAAATAAAACTCAAGAAATAATCAAGTCGTGTGTGCAAATATTTTCAGGTGAGGACAAGTAAAGGAGTGAAAAGCTGTATAAAACAATACTTGCAGACATATTTATAGATTTATAGTTGAATAATCCGGGGTATACTCTGAACATCTTTGATATAGTGGTCTTAAATGTGTATTTGAGTGACTTTGTTCAGTGTAACTTCAATATGAGAATTACTGTAAAAGTGTCTGCAGACAGAACTTCACCCATGATTAGTTGCCATTGTAATAATACAGTGTAATCATTATTTTGTTATATTAAGACAGTATTTCTCACCCATCAATCATATTACAGAGAAAATATCAGTTCTTTGAATCACTTTGAAAGTATAAGTAGCTTAACATAACTTCCCAGTATTTTTTAAGTAAACTGTAACGTTGATGTGCCACTAGTAGTAGCTTTCCAACAGTCTAACAGGTCCAAGTATTAGGCCATTGTATACTATTGGAGCATCCTTCATCTGTATATGTAAAACCACTGATGCTCAGTATCCTCACACACTAAAAGAGGTAAACTGACCATCTGTGGTTTTGTAGGGCAATATACAACAGAACCATTACAGACACATACAGTCTCAAAAATAAATATTATTTTTACTTAAACCCTTATTTAGTCAATTATGCAAAAAATCCACATGATTTGCTTATTTACATAAAGCAGGATGTGACTTTAGCACACTGTATCTAATCTTTGTAAGAAAGAAACATGAGCGTTTCACAAATTGGCAAAAACTATTAGCTTTCACAGAAAATTGTTGATTATGCTCTGTCCCTACTGAATCTGTCAGGTATCATCTGCCTTAATGCATAATTTTAGTGATTTATATTGTGATAATTAGGCTTCATTATAGTGTCAAAATGTGAAAAGAAATTACACCTAATAGTCATTCACATCTCTGATACAGTCTTACTTTACCACTGTGGACGGCATACCAAACTCAAGAGTATGTTTATAGCAGCCTCCACCATATTTGTGTTAAAAATACCATACAACACTGGACAGATTGGATAGTTGGCTTCACCCTCAGATTTTGTTAAAAGATCTCTTCAGCCCATTCACTGATGCCTATGTGAAACGTTTTCTTCATTCAAACACCAATATCACCTTACTCCATCTTGGACCGCTCCATCTTGGTCTTAAGGATTTCCTAAAACACAAGTTTGATTATATTAAGGTTATGAGTAAGATTAAATCATGTCAGGTAAAGTGGTGTGTGTTCTAGGGTGGTTCTTACTGTTAAATTGTATTTATTTATAATCATGTTGATTCTAAAAGCATAACACAACTAAAAGTGCATCATGACCAGCTGGTAAAACCCTTACCTCTTCCTCATCTAGTATTACTGGGAGTGCTCTGTGAAAAGAAAAGCCAAATGCAGATTAGTAAAGTGTTAAACACATTATATTGTGGCCATACCAGCTTGTCAAAGCCTGATCTCGTCAGATCTCAGATGCTAAGCAAGGCCGGGCCTGGTCAGTACTTTGATGGGCGACAACTAAGAAAATCAGGTGCTACAGTGGGGCACCTGTGGCAAAAACTGCTGTCGTGCCCTTAGGCAAGGCACTTCATCCACGATGCCTAGTATGAAAGTGGTGTGAGAGTGATGGTAATGGTCTGAGGGGCCGATGGTGCAGATTGGCAGTCTTTCTACTGTCGGTCTGCTCCAAGGCAGCTGTGACTACAACAGAAGCTTACCACCACCGAGTGTGGAGTGAATGAATAAAGCTATGTAAAGCGTCTTTGAGTGTCCAGAAAAATGCTATATAAAATTATGCATTATTATTATTATTTGTTACGCGTGGGCACATTGATTTGGATCATTAGTTGTTTTTGTTCCCTTTTGTAGCAAGTTGTAACTAGTCCTTTTTGCGTAATTTTTGTTTATGGTTTATTTTTGTGTGGCTGTGCGGAGCCTATAAATACGGCTCTTTGCTCGTGGCGCGCTCTCTCTCTGCTCCTCCGCTCCATGCACCTTGCTCCACCCAGCCCCGCCCACCTTGCACGCACCCTGACGGTGACCTCGCCCCTGTCAGCCAGGTGCAGCGTGGGCTGGCATGTAGCCTTCGTTAGCCATTAGCCTGTTGTTTTGACCTGGTGGGACGGCTGTCCTGTTTTCGCTTTTCTTTTGGGTTCAGGTTTGTTTCGTTTTTTTCTTGTCTTTAGTTACAGTGCTGGCACCGGCTTCTACGGTCCTGTACGGGGTTGGCCCGGTGTCGCACCTTTTTGTTCTGTTTGGCTAGCTCGCCAGGTCCACCTTTCTGTTCATTACTTTTCATTATTTTTGGGGAGCACGGGAGGGTTTTTAAATTTCTTTAAAACCATTTAAAAAAATTAAGAACCAGCTATAAATAAAATAAATTAAAGAGCTATATTTTGACTCCTGTGTCCTTTTTAAATATGTTCGGACTCACCTTTTGGGGTGTAACATTTATGGGGGCTCGTCAAAAACTTAAAATCCTTAGACGTAGCTATTTTGTGCCCTTGGTTACTTTTTTGTAGGCTACTTGTTGTACCTGTTTGTGAAGTAGGCTAGTTTTGGGCAGCTAAGACCTTTTCGACATAGTAGACTGTTGTAGGTGGGTAGTTTTATTTGTGAGCGTGCCTTTGGTTTGGTTAGGCTGCGGGATTCTGGGGAAACATGGAGTTTCACGTGGATGAGTTTGTTAAAGCACCCACTGTCGAGGTCTTTCACAGGTGTACAAAGGACCAGTTGCTTCTACTAGCCGAGGATTACATGGGTGCCATCACAAAACAGGCTAAAAAGGCCGTGATTAAAGCAGAGCTGTTGGCTGCATTTGTTGAGGTTGGCGTTTTCTCCTCTACAGTTGTGCCCAAAAGTCCACGTTTATCCTCATCTGGTGGGACAGAGGAGACTGTACGTTTGAAGGAGCTTGAGGTTGAGTTGGCACGTCTCGCTTTAAGGGAAAAGGAACTGCATTTTGAGCAAAAGCAATTGGAGAAGCAAATGGAGATTTGTTTATGTGAGTTGGAGCTTGGGATTGTTTCGCATGAGGCAGGATCTACGGATTTTGACATGAGTAAAATTATCCGTTTAGTGCCTCCGTTTAATGAACATGATGTAGACAAATATTTCACTATTTTTGAGAGAGTGGCCGTGATGCTAAAATGGCCAAGAGACGTGTGGACATTATTGTTACAATGCAAGCTTGGGTGGGGGTGTGCAGCGTGAGTGCAGGAGCAAGAGAGCGCGCCACTGATAGGCTGCCTATTTATAGGTGGACCAGCCACGCCACAAAACATACATAAATATAAAAATCCACGCAATGGGATGCGCAAAGGGGCGCCAGTACGTAACATTATTATATAAACACATTATGTGGCAACCTCTTCATATGTTCTAGGAAATAATTAGCCAGGCTGGCGCCATCTAGTGCCTCCAACAACTAGGTCAGGAATAGGAATACACGGTTCGTAAAACCCCTGGAAGTGCAAGTCCGGCACCAGCCAATCAGAGAAGAGCCATACATTCTGTGTTGGCAACGATTCCCAAGATCGAGATTTTAAAGCTAGAATAAAGAGAATGTTTGAATTTTATCAAGGGGAAAGACGTTATTGCCCTTCTTCCTACGGGATTTGGGAAAAGCTTAATATACAAGTTAGCCCCGTTAGCGGCGCATTATATATGTCACGACCAAATAGCAACAATTAGTTAAAAGAAAAAAGTACCCGCCTACCGTCGAGGGAACAAATTCTAACACTGCAAGGTCAGACAGTTTCTACGTGTAAGTGAAACCGGCTGATGAATCAGGCTAGGAAATAATTACATTAAATACCATCTCATTAAAATGATTAATATTAATATATTATCTAACATATTTCAGACATAATTTAGGATACTTACACATCTGCAACAGTCGTGGGAATGTTTTCCTCCACCCATTTAAGGTCTTCATCCTGTCAACAGATCATAAATGTTGAGGTAATTATCACATTTACAAAGACACAGTGAAAAGGGCAAAGCTAACCTCTTTACTCAGTAGTTTTTGGGAGCCATTAGAATCAGGCTTAGAGCCTCTCATCTTCATTCCCTCTGAAATATAATCAGCAGAAAACAGATCACACACACAGACTATGTTGAATAAGTGTTTAACAGGGCAAAACATAACTATGTCATTAATTTTTCATGGAGCATCTGTTCTCCTTTTGTAACGGTATGATGTAATTTTGTCCTTGGCAGTGCTGGGTTACACAGCATCTGATAGGGTTGTCTTAGGACATATTAAACAAAGCAGTTTGGATCAAGATCATTTGAGGCAGCAGAGTACAAAACAAAAGTATTTTTTCCAATCATCAATAATCATTCTGGTGTCAATGGATTTGGGAAGATTTTTGTCTTATAGTGCAGCCATTTAAACTCCAAAAAGCCCATCATTAGAGAACATGACAGTTCCGATACTATGGCTTTAAGTACCTGCCAATATATCTATATACACATAACAGATCCAAATCTGTTATTTATCCCTCTAGTAACTACAGAACAACTTTGTAATATAAAAAAATAAATAAAAATAAATAAAAGGCAAACTGTCTTACCAAAAGCTTCATTTAACATCGGCTCCTTGGCTTCTTCCTCTTCATCCTCTTCATCAATGAGAGGAGAATGAGAGAACCTACGACCAGTTATCAATTTATCATTTTTCAAGTTAACTACACACATTACATGAATAACGAATCCAAAAGTTGGCCTTTCAATATAATAGGCCTACTTTACTCCATATAATTACTTTATTGATATTTATAATTATGTATCATTGAATATATTAATTAATTATTAATATGTATCGTATGTACATTTTCTTTGAAATTGCTGATTATTTTTTGACTATACAATAAGATCAAAGCCGTAAAACGTTGAATTAATAACTTCTATGACTCATAACAGATGCAAACTAAGTACTAAAATGTCTCATTCTGCTGTTTATTTATTGTAGCTCTTTTTTTTTATATTGTAGATTTAGAATGATTTTTGTGGTTTAAATCTGTCCTTGAGTTATTGTGTCAATGGCTTAAATTTGTTTTGTTAGTCAGTCAGTATTGTCATTCATTGTTTTTACTTTTTTTTGTTATTGTGACAGGCCAATCCAAAAGACTACCATAAAGAGAGACTGACCTCTGACTGTTCGCAGAGGGCCTGAGCAGCACCATAATGACCAGTAAAATAGTGGAGAAGAGAAGGCGCCAGAAAGCATCATCTACCCACAGGTCCCTCCAACCCTGAGGAGACAAACAACACTATCAAAACAACATGACATGAATACAGCAAACTGAAGAGGAAAGGGAACTGACCGTCTGACAGTCGACCAGCTTGAAGACTTTGGTGGTCCAGATGATGAAGATAATGGAGGCTGTGGGCACAAGAGGAAACATGTGTCACTGTTTTGTCTGAGCACAATACTCAATGTAAATAAATTGTCTGGTATTGTCTAGCAAGCATCTGGGTACAACATCAAGTTTTTAGATTGAATAGACATGTCCTATAGCACAAATAAGCTGAGTTTACATCATAAAATACTAGAATATTGATACTTTGCAGCTGACATAATTAATATTCTCTGTCTAAAGTTATTCAAGTTCAATTTTAATCCAAGCTTCGTTTTAACACAATCCGACCATAAAGAACTGACTTATCTGAAACTCCTACAGGTGAGCTAACTTGTGCTGTTAAACAAATCCCTCTAAATTAACCTGACAGTCACAAATTAGCTAGCAATGGCCAACACTTTTTCTCTTTGATTTTCAGAGAAATAAAAAAAAAATGGTACAAACTGAATGACTTCCCTGTTAGCGCAAATAATATTTCACTTTAGCTTGAAAAGGTGGTGGTATTATTCAACCACAAAGATGTCATAATTGTTGGCTGAAAAGATGAATTTCTTAATTTTCCTGCCAATCCCCAACAAATAATAAGATTCAAAAGGTTGTGGATCATAACTAGGTCACAATAATTACTATAATCGAATTAGCATTTAATATATGAAAGCTGGAATAATATATTTCAAGGCTTAATATTTATCATGCTTATGATTTATTTTCAATAGTGGGAAGATTTTGGTATTTTTAAGATTTGAGCTGTAGAGCTGTAGTTGAATAACTTACTTCTATGGTTAATTATTGTTTAATTCTGTTATGTATTTGCTGCAGCTCATCCCCTCTGAATGATACTGTCTATTTAAAAATGGTTTATGTGATTATCTTGCATTATTGTTATTGTGTTAGTGTCTTAATACTTTCAATATTGTTTATCACAGTATATCTCTGTTGCTATATACCACACTTCAAAATTTGTCACTGTGATAGACCTCATCATAACTTTTGATTATATAATAAATCTTTCAAACATAGACATTCTTCCAGACCTACATAGGATAATATACTGTCTTCCATCTGAAATTAGGACAATTTGAAAACACCTAAAGCTTATACTGGAGTGAGCACTTATTGAGCAGTTATTATGTATTTTCTATGGAGTATGTCTGGCTAAGTTTCCATTGTCCAATTAGTTAAAGATCTTTGTTACTCACCAACCACAGAAAAGATAAGAGTGTTTGTGAAATGTTGGTACAATGAAAGCTTCACCACATTCCTGCGAAGCTTGAGTAGACGAGTGGTTTGAGACAGGCTGATGAAAATGTGCTTGCAAATGAAGGAAAATAGGAATACATTTATAAATCAAACACACAGTTATAAATTGTCTGTACTAAACTTAAAGGCTCATATTTCGCCATTTTCTGATCTCTGTTATGTTGTTTCCTCATTACAAACATACCTGGAGTTTTTTGTTTCATTCACACATGTTTAACACATAACAACTGCATATTAAGGCTGAGTTCTTCTCTCAAACTGAAAACACTCTGATCCACCTTGTGATGTCATGTGATAGTACAGGAAGTGCTCCACTGTGTTTTTAAGCTCCATATATCTTAACTAGAACCATTTTGATAATTTGTGGCTCTCACCTAAATAAAAGGTAAAAAGGAGCTGTTAACCTGAAAATTAACCACTACATGAGATCACAAAGTGGAGAAGAGCATTTTGAGCTCTGGAGAAAACAGACTGTAAACAGACTAATATTAAAGGGTTACTTAAACATGTTTGTTTAAGGAGAGAACAACATTATAACAGCTCACAAGAGTCAAGTTGTGTAATATAGGACCATTAAACAGGATAGGGAGTTTACTAGCCCCTCCAGTGTCTTCTCATTTTGCAAAGTAAAGGATATCCACCACATGACACAGGAGTCGATGAGGGAGAGGCTAAGATTAGCGACCAGGGCAACTGTCCCATAGAAACTCTGCACAAAAAAAACCCCAAAAACAAAGCAGTAACATAAGAGATTGTAAGAATTTAACATGAGTAATATAAGATTGTACTTTCCCAGAAAAAGTTAATTTTTTTCATTGTTTTGAGCTAGAGGTTGACAAACCAACCACATCTGCAAACATCTACTCTTGTACTGTTTTTCAATGTGGGCAGAGAAAGCAACATTCAGATGATAGCTGCCATTTAAGATTTTTGTCACTTCATGCTTGTCAGAGTTTGTAGATTGAATTTCAGTTTCAGTAAACTCTTCCCCAGCTGAAATCTAACCACAATGTAACCACATGGAGTCAAACAAAACCCCTCCATAACCACAAGACTATGGTTTAGCAGTATCACTTACCATTTTAAACTGAAGAATGAGCTATGTTTGTATTATAAAATGTAATAGTTACTCACCCCTGTAACTCTGAGCACACCCTCCACAGAAGAGAACAGCAGGTACAGAAGGCCCACAGCCACCAGGCGATGAACTGTGGTGCCCAGCCTTGGTCTGAAGCAAAAAGGAATTTTTTGTAACTTATTTTGAAGTTTAAAGTTTCACTTGACTATGCTTTGAAGAGCATTTCTAGTTTAAATAATACGTAAAAGTTATGTAGCTTAATGTTAGTAGGGATGAAACAATAACCAAAATATTGTGATATCTATCGTCAAAATGAATTTTTTTTTATTTTCAGTTAATTTGATGGAAACATGTACATTTGATATTGACAATCTCATGTTTATGTAGGTATATTGTTGAAAGTGTGATTGGTAGTCACCGTCTTATTTCTATGGATATGTCATTACTCTGCTTCAAATGTTCCACAATATGACATTAAACAGATCTACTTTGCCTTTATGCAATTGCAGGTAGTTTTATTGGTCAAAAATACCTAGCAAAACAGGCATTCAGACTGTAAATGGAATTGCCTCTGCACAGATCTGAACAGTAACTCGGCCTGGTTTGGTCTCCATGATGATAGAAAGGTTTAATGCAATACTATGAAACATTTCATATAAAGCAATAATATCTCAAATGCAATAATGGAGAAAAGCAGATGGCGGACCCTCCAACAGAAAAGTTACGCAATGCACCTTTAACTTTATCTGATACATTTTCATCATATAAATATAAGGAAAATAAAAATAGTAATTAAATCATACAATGATTTCAAACGCTTACTTGACAATGCCATAGCCAAGGCTGACAATGAGCACCAGAATCCGAGCAAGTGATCTTTTCAAAGCAGAGAGCAGTTCAGCAAAAATCACTGCATCTTGAACTAAGCAGACACGAAACAGAAAAGACAAGCACTGCTGTTAAGAAGAAGCTTGTAATTATGACAACAATTTCACCCAACCTGTTCACCTACAAGCTCTAATTGTTGTTGCCGAATTTAACTGACCTCCATTAGCTATCAGCTATGCTTCCTAGAGACCTATGTTACATGTTTTTTGGCTTGGGTTCTAGTGTTCTAGAAGTTCTAGTTCTAGTGCGTGTGTTTGTGAAATGTGAAACTGCACTGTTGTAAGAATGTGTTTAAAAATTGTGCTTTTAAATTGTTTTGAACTGTTTACTATAGAAAAACTCAACCAGTTACAGGAGTTGAGAATTAGCACTAGCTATACACTCTATACGTGTCACGTCAGCTGCATGTTCTGCCTATGACTATGTATGACTGCATTGTCCCTGTCAAATAAATAAAAATAAACAATTGTGTCAAACTGTCTCACCATAGTCTCCTTTGTATCGGATGCTCTGGTACTCAGAGTAAAACACCGCCTTCTCCAACATTCCCAGGATAATGACGGCACCGATCCAGAACTGAATCCTGAGCAGATCCCTCCAGTAACAGGCGCACCACACCAGCCACAATGCCCCAAACAGCACGTAAACAATGCACATAACCATGAAGAACTACAGAGAAAGGGACAATATTTATAATGATATATGAATATAATACAATAAATATAATACATACGCAATATTATATTATAGTATATATTATATTACATTACATTACATGTTGGTTTTAATAGTACAGAAAAAATCTGTATCAGTAATAACCATTTTCTCCAATATGGTGGCAGTTAAAAAATTCTGACCCCATTTTTATGCAACATAATGTAATGCAAATTAGAAAGGTTGTCATCAAAAGCCAAATGCTATTCAGAACAAACTAACTATAGTGTACGCACCATCATCAGAGGCCAGTCTGCAGGGGACGAATAGTCATGAGGACCCTTCATCTCCACTTTCACTATTAAAAAGGCACAAATAAGTATGTTCATATTTGACATTAGAAAACAATAACATATTATACTATTATTTATGGTTTTACTTGTGAAAGGAAATGTCTGCGGTGTCGTTACAAAATCGTCATCATAAATACCACGAGGTATAGGTTGAACCTTCACAATGAACAGATAGGGGCTGTCCTCCCAAGCTTTGGCCACTGCACTGATGTCCTATCAATAGTTCATACACTTTTTGATATACACAAATGTCAACAACACAGAGTGAATAAATATATAATAAATACAATAAAGACTTACAGGCTTGTCTGGGAAATTAAAACTCTGATTTGAAGGAGGACTCTGTGCACAAGAATATATTGTTAAAATCAACTAGCTGTCTAAAAAACTAAATTAACAGGTGACCACTTACATTTGGATCAGTAAGGGGCTGGTATGGGAAGAATTCCGTATAATATCCCTGTAAAATCGGATACTCATTCATTCATTATGGCCCATGTATACATCAAATAATATTCAGTTGTAGAATACTTAAATGTGGTTTAGGTATGTGTAGCCATGCGTACAAATATTCTGTTATGAAACAAACCTTTGGTAAGAAAAGGGAGGTGCAGTTTTCAAAGTACATGTAGCCTTGACTGTAGAAGCCGCTCCAGCCATCTTTTAACATATGGTCCATCCCAAACATGTTCATGGCTTTTTGGTCCTGCAGGAAATCATCAAAGATAAACGTTCTCATTCAATCTATGCAATGAATCACTGGTTTATGAAAGAGAGGCTCTTGGCCAGAGCAGCTGAGATAAAATCAGAATAACACTGAGGAGTGGATGAATAATGGACGAAAAACTCAAGATCTAAACTCACAGGAGTGTTGAACACCTCATTGTAGCAGACAGATGAGCGCAGGTACCAGCTGATGTTGAGAGCCATGTTCTTGTCACATGATGCAATGTCGCCTCGGACTGAACAAATACAAACCAAACACACATTTTTATGCTTTGCATTAATACACATGCAAAGTATTTGCATAATTGACCCCTATTAAAAATCATTAAAAGTTAAACCACTTCTTGTGCAAAGTTAATATGAAACACATTCATTTTAATCATCAAAACAGTGAAATTGTCAAATGTGTTACGAAAATGAGTTGCCTTCCTCTGAACAAACAACAAAACTGCAGCACTGTAACAAAATAATTTAGTAAAATATACCAAAAAATACTCTTAGTGAGATAGCAGCCCAAGATATCGATACTGTATCATCATATTACAATATGTTTGATCAATATTTCAATATTTTCGCACACCCCTACCACTAAATAACAACTGCACCATGTATTTCTGGATCTGAGGACATTGAAGAAAAGACACTTACATTTCATGTAGATGGTGGTATTGGCATACAGTGTCTTGCGAAACACAACATCTTGGCCCTAAAACATAAAATATTGTATGTTTATCGAGTCCTTACACTCATTCATTATGTAACATTTTAACAGATTACAAGTATGAGACATATTAGTTGTTTCTTCAGATGTGCTTCAACTTCAGAAAATGTGTCTATTTCCAAACATGTTGCTGTAAGAAGAAAAATCTATTTATGTAATTATTACTTTATGTTTTTATTTTTTGGGGTTTAGTTTCTTTCTCTTTCTATATGGTTACATGCACACTCAAAACCAGATTATTATCAAATTTACAACTATTAAAAATGTAGGACTATTAAAATGACAAACAGCAAAATCAATTTATTTTTGACCATGATTCCTCCAATCAAATTTAGCAGTTTGCATGCCATTACTCATGTCATTTATTCAAGGTCCAGAAATCAGATTATATTATATATAATCAGACTTTGGTGTGCATGTAACCACAGCCACTAGCATACATATACAAGCACTCAAACATTACTACAACAGTACAACCTTCATCCATTTATGTCTATCTCTCCAATCTCTTTCTTCCTCCTAGCTAACATCTCTTTGCTTTATACTTTAAAAAGGTAATTGTAAATATTGTATGCATCCCCTGTCACTTGGTGTTTAAAAGAGGAAGAAAAACAGGCTGAACTGAATATAAAATAAAACTAGAAAAGCACTCAGAGAGCGCAGACCTCCGCCAAGGACTACCCCATTTTTTATATAAATTGCGATAAAATCAGTCTTCTGGATCAGATCCGGATCAGCCTTTGAAATATGAAAGAGGATCCCATTGTCCATCCCTGAGTCAAATTTCATGGGGTTTGGTCAATAATTAACCGAGATATTGAGAAACAAAATTTTTGGCCCCATTTACCACAATGTTAACTAAAATTTCAAAGTGATCCAGAATCCAGGATTTCTTCCGGATCACCCCCAAAATGAAATCAGTTCTTCCTTTTCACATTTCCAACAAATCCTGAAAATTTCATCAAAATCGGTCCATAACTTTTTGAGTTATGTTGCTAACAGACAAACAAACAAACAGACAAACGCCGGCAAAAACATAACCTCCTTGGCGGAGGTAAAAACATGCTCTAATATGACAAACCTGACATAAATGCAAATATGTTACTCTGATCTTTATCTAGAGCCAGGGAAGTGTTGTATGTGTGTGTCAAGTAAAGTTTTACTTCCTCAGACGTGTTAAAAAAAACTATGCTAAAGACCAGGTACAGTTGTAATAATCAATATTTAAATTCTCAAAAATTCCATCACACAGCCTAGCGCTGACACAGCAAACACAACCTGCTACTACTTCTATAACTAAAGATGCTAAAGATTAACTCAAGATAAGCGATACTTCCAAATAAAATACATGGTTAGGATAAATTAATATAAACCATGGTAGATAATCTTCATTACATGTTTTCTATTATATTATTAATATAATTTATTAATAATAATAAAGTAAAAACACGGTTGTATTGACACCTAAGTAA
The DNA here is from genome assembly GCF_026225935.1 of Boleophthalmus pectinirostris. Classification (NCBI taxonomy): domain Eukaryota; kingdom Metazoa; phylum Chordata; class Actinopteri; order Gobiiformes; family Gobiidae; genus Boleophthalmus; species Boleophthalmus pectinirostris. Next base: position 12,038 of record NW_026571375.1, on the reverse strand, counting down.
TAATACCACTGAAACTATCAAGCAAGGACAACAGCGTATTTATTATAGCAGCTAAATAGCTTTAGCAACACCGGCTAACAGCTGGTGATGCACAAGATCGAACAAAAAGGGTAAATAAGACAAGAAATTACGGTTATAAAAATCTAACACTCACCCCGCTGATGTCCACGGTCCATACGGAGACCTCGGCGGATGTGGAGAGCCGAAATACTGCCACAAAAACTAGCAAACATAACCGAGACGTCAAAACATTTGGCATCTTTATGCACCTGTGCATCAAGTCAGATTCACAGAGTTCGGCTTTCGCTTTAAGATCCTGAACCCGATCCGTGCAAGATCCACATCCACTTCCGGTTTGTAAGGTAGGTTTTTTGTTTTTTGTTTTTTTTTCAATTCCCAGGGTCCTTCCTCCAAAGACCACTTTGTACCACTACTACGGAGTCGGCTCTCTGAAGCAGATGTCCTGCTCAGCACCTAGATCAGGCTACGGAGGAAATGACTGGGCTGTGTCACGAGACTGAATCAAACGCGATAAAACTCCGAAATTTAATAAACATCAATGCTTTTATAAATGTAATGTGTTCAGAGATGTTTTTATGAGGCAATATGCATTAAAACATGTAAATAATAAAGGCTGAAGAGTGAATCATCCGTTATTGAGTTATTTAGGGTGATATTTAGCCTAAATAAATACACAGACTGAAACATTTTCGGATGATAGGCTAATTGCATTCCCAATTCCCTTCTTTAAGAGATTCTCCTACATTTGTCCTGATTTGAATTCACTGATGTCATAATATTGCTATTATTTATTTATTTATTTATTGCAGAATTTCATTTTCTTAAAATCAACTTTATTACTTAAATAAAGTTGAAAAAAATAAAGTTGCTGTGCACTGAGGGCAATTTCAAGCGCTTCGAGGTCGGCTTCGAGGAGGGCTTTGGGAGTACCACTTGGCGGAGCTCTGATGACGTGTATCTGCCCGAAGCACAGACTGTTGACTGTAGACCCTAGAGAACGTCAAATCATATAATAAAAAAAATAAATAATAATATATATTTTTTTAAATGCAGAATTGCAGATACCACTATCTTTTACGAACATTAGTTTTAATTTTGAAGTTTTCATCAACTATATGCGTTAAAAAATATACACACATTACTTCATAAACGATTTTACCTTTTCAGTGAGAAACGATTATTTTGGGTAAGTTTTAAGTAAATTTACACATCAAAACAAAGCACTTAATATCGAAATATACTTTAATAATTTAACATCAAAGCCATGGTCCTTTTGTGCTTTTATTTTGTAAGCGTGTGCCGAAACGGAAGTCCGGTGGGATCGCACCTGACCAGCTTCTGCAGTGCTTCTCTGCTCCAATGCAAACTATTCTGTGTCACAAATACCATGTGCATTTGAAACTTGACATGCAAATAACTTTCGTTTCTGCAGGCGGACAAACGAGTGCACCGAGCGGTCATTGCGTGCTCTTTGCTGATAATGGCGGAAGCGAATGCCAGGTATAAACAAGGTTTTATTTTGCAAATCTTACCAAGCAAAACTTTGTGACATTGACTATTTATGTCACTGTACACGGAATATATATATATATATAGGTCTGCAAAGCCTACATTCGTACATTACATTTTTTTTTTTTTTTTTTTTACGAAAGGTCTAAACTAAAAAAACTGTAGCAACCCTTGCTATTACTACTTTATTACTATGAGATAAGGTAACTAGGCCAGTGCTAGGCCTATGACCATACATGACCATGACCGCATACAAAGTTAAACTCTTATGACCTAGTGCACTTCTGGTTATGTTTTCACTTGTGTTTTCACTTTCACTTTTTCAGTGTTGTTCCCAGTGATGAAGGAAAGGAAAAGTTTAAGAAAAGTGAACATGTTGCTTTCTATAGGTAAACAGTCATATCTGATTTAGTAACTTTTTAATGAAAGTTGTTTTTAAAAAGTGTTTGTCTAAATAAGACAGCAGATACAGGGCCCAAACAGACTGTACAGAATCCTTTTGGACTCTATGGTGCTTAATGAAAATGGAGCTCAGTTTGAACTGCTGGAGACTGACACACAGGTCCGTAAGAGATATAATTAAAGATGACAGAAATATTCAAGTTGCTCCACTAATACATTTCAAAATAAAAGTACTACCATTACTGCTGCTATCACAACAATTACTACTAATACTATTATTACTGAATACATTGAAACATTGAGTGAGTAATGTATTTACTTTGAATTAACATAAACTTATTTCTTAGACTAAGTTGCAGTTAATTCTATCGCCCTGTGAAAACAACACCATAAGGATACTGATAGATGAACCTCAGCCGATTAAAGCTCGCTACAAAGTCAAAGATGTGATCACAGCTGAGCCAAAGTCTGAAAGGTAGGGGGTGTCCAGATATCAAAATAATTCAAAAATGTTTGTACTTGAACTTGATTCATTCAGATGTCTTAAATTATGAATTTCTCTTTATCTCAAGGGTAAGGGTGGAAAAACAGACTAAAGACTCAGTCACACTCTCCTGGTTGACTGGACTATATCAGGTCTGTGTTTGGTGTTTCCCATTTCACATAGAGATCCTGTGTGAAGAAGAAGTGATTGCAACATTTAACCCAAAAAATAAACTCTGGTTTGAGTCACTGCAGGATCCTAAAAGGTGATGTGCTCAAAACTGATTAAAACAAATTATAACAGAATAACATCTGATATTTATTATTTTAGGGCAACAACTAGCGCTACGAAGGTGAGAGGACCATGATTGTAAGATACAAGTTTATGTAAAAATGGATTAAATTTTGTATATATGTCAACAGGAAGACCACAATGCATTATGGAAAGAGACCTTTAGACAGTTTGTGGATTACAAGACTAATGGTATGATATCTATTAGATTGTAACACTTTGTTATTATGAAATTCAGATTTAGACTTAGGCTTAACTTTATTGATCCACAAGGTAAATTACTTGGACACAGTAGCTCACACATCACATTATATTACAATAACAAAGTAAAAAATATATAAAAATGGTCATAAAAAGTAGTAATAAAAAATGGCAAGAAATTTGGCAAAATGTTGTAGGCAGTACTCATGCCAAAACTATGTACTGGAATTTGATCAACTGATTAATGTGGTCATCTAGTCATATGGAAAATATAGTATAGAAAGGAGTACAGGAAGTTATAAAATATATCTTCACAGGTCCCAGCAGTGTTGGAGCAGATCTGCGATTTCATGGTTCCAGTCATGTTTTTGGACTCCCTGAACATGCTGACCAACTGCAGCTACGAGACACCAGGTCAATAAAGCAATATATACATTTAAATTAAATTATATAAATAACTTTAAATAACAAAAATAAATACAATATCTATTTTACCTTTAGTTTGTGCCTCATTAAATTTCAGAGACAATGAACCTTACCGGCTGTATAATCTGGACGTCTTCGCGTATGACTTGAACTCTCCTCTTGGCCTTTATGGCTCTGTACCCTTTGTGCTGGCCCACTCCTCAAACAGGACAATAGGGGCTTTTTGGCTGAATGCTTCAGAAACATTTGTAAATGTTAACTACAGTGTGACTGATAAGGTAAGTGCAACACAGAGGAACACAGAGTTAAAATGAGACACATCTGCAAATGTGTTATTTTTTTTACCTTTTACATTTTACTTACTGACTTACTTACTCACTGTTACTTTCATTCTGCTCAGTTTTTGTTTTTTAAACTGTGGAACATGTGTCTTATTAAAAAGGTACACAGAGTTTTTGCTGCAGCAATTAAAACTAAAATGTATTTCTTCTTTCCAGGACGAATTGACCCCTCCAGTGAAGAGGAGGCGCACTCAGCCCCACACAGACCTCCACTGGCTCTCTGAGTGTGGGGTCATTGACTGCAGGATTCTACTCGGGCCTCAACCTAAACAAGTCTTTTCACAGTACGCTCAGCTAACAGGTTTGTATTCATTTTTATTATTCGACTAATCCTTTTATTTATATTATAAGGATTTACATAGGACAACAGCAGAAAGAAGACGTCCGTGAGAGTGAGTTAGCTGGAGATTTGCTATTATTTGGTATTTATATGAAAAGTAGATTTAAGTTTAATATGTCTTAAATAAACTGTTTCCAAGTACGTTTTCTGCTTAAAATGTTTTTCTACAAACTCCTGAGCAGTTGTAGTCTGGTGAGTTTAGTTTAGGTCAGATAATCAGAAGTATGTCACAGTTTTTAGAGCTTTTGCTCTCATGCTGCCTTTTTAGTTGACTAAAATAGGACATGTCTTTATTTTAACTAGATTTTATTCAGTCATCTACAGTGCTACTCTCTTTCAGGATTCCAGTCACTGCCCCCTCTGTTTGCTCTTGGGTATCACCAGTGTCGCTGGAATTATGATGATGAAGCCGATGTTAAAGCTGTAGACGCTGGATTTGACCGCCATAAAATTCCATACGATGTCATTTGGTTGGACATCGAACACACAGATGGGAAACGCTATTTCACCTGGGACCCTGTACATTTCCCCAAACCAACAGAGCTACAGCGCCACCTACAGAAGAAGAAGAGGAAGGTGTGTGGGAATGTGGTATAGCCTATTAAAGGTTGAGCTGTTGTAATGTGTTGATCTTATTTAGATCTATGTTGTGTTTTAATTGTTTTGTCATATCCCAGTAAAAATGGTAATATTTTGAGATGGTAGTTTTGAAATTACTGCTTTCATTTATTGTATTCCAAGATGTAATTATATATTAATTATATATATTCATTTTGTACTTACATTTTTAGCTTGTCGTTATAAGTGACCCTCACATCAAACTGGACCCTGATTGGTCGCTTTTCCTTGAAGCTCGTGACAGTGGACATTTTGTCAAAGACAGAGAGGGGCAGATTTTCAGGGGGTGCTGCTGGCCAGGTAATCTAAATTTTATCTCATTCTATGGTAATGGATGTAATTAAAGGTCCTATATTACACAAAATTGACTTTTGTGAGCTTTAAACCATATTATAATGCCGTTACCTCTTCAAAAACATATCTGCAGTTGTGTTTTGTTTCACACATGTTTGAGTAACCCTTTATTATTACTTTCTTTATATCTCCAAAGATCAAAATGCTCACCTTTTTTACCTTTAGGTCAGTAGATTAGACTAGAGAGGCAATTCCAGAGCTGAAATCCAAATCAACTAAAGGATTGAAGTGGAGGTGTATGGAGTTTAAAAACACAGCGGAGCACTTCCTGTATTACCATATGACATCACAAGGTGAAACACAGTGTTTTCTATTTGAGAGAAGAACTCAGCCTAAATATGCAGAGCAGGCTTTGTGCATTAAACATGTGTGAATGAAACAAAACACAACTTTGGGTATGTTTTTGATGAGGAAACAACATTATAACATAGATCAGAAAATAGCATAATATGGGCTCTTTAACTAAATTTGATGTGTTAAATTCAATTATTAGGTGAATCCTGTTACTTGGATTTCACTAACCCAGCCACACGAGCATGGTACTCCAGATGCTTTTCTCTCAGTAACTATAAGGTAAGACTTAAGCTTTAATATAAGGTCAAAATAAACACTATTGTTGATTTTTTTTTTACAGTTACAATAATATCATTTTTAACTTAGGGTTCAACATCCTTGTTGTTTGTGTGGAATGATATGAATGAACCGTCTGTGTTTGATGGACCTGAGCAGACGATGCCCAAGGACGCAGTGCACTCTGGAGGCTGGGAGCACAGAGACCTGCACAACTTGTATGGCTTCTATCAGGTAAGGCTCATTCTTTTACATTGTTCATTTGAGACATGAAGAGTATTTTTACCCAAAGGGCCCATATTACAAAATTTTCTATTGCACGTTATAATGTTGTTTCCTTATCAAAAACATACCTGGAATTGTGTTTTGTTTCATTCTCACATGTTTAACACATAAACCCTGCATATTTAGGCTGTGTTATTCTTTCAGAGAGAAAACACTCTGTTCCACCTTGTGATGTCATGCAATAATACATAAAGTGGTCCACTGTGTTTTTAAACTACATACTCATTCATTAGAATCATTAGGATAATTTCAGATCTGGAATTGCTAATATCTATTGAACTAAAAGTGAAAAGAGCTGTTAACTTGAAAACTACCACTACATGACATCACAAGGTGGAAAAGATAATTTTGAGCTTTGGAAATACAGACTGCTCAATAATGCAGGATTACCCAAAGAAGCTAACAATATTCTAACATGGCTAAAAGACAAGAGTCAGTTTTGTGTAATATAGGACCTTTAAAGTCAACTGTTGAGGTGTTATTGCTTTTCCTGAATTTTTTGTACCTGTTCCAAACCTTGGAAAACATGCATTCTTACTGTGAGAGGGCTCATTACTCCACAGATCTAACCTGTAACTTGGTCTGGTGTCATCACTTGCTTGTCTTCATGGAAATACACACCTCTAATGTCATTCTGCCTCATATGGCATTTATTTCATTATAATACTTTTAAAAATTTCTTTAAAAATATGTAGAAAAACATGCCTTCTCGTCTCTTCATTGACCTGTAACTTTGACCTGGTGCACATGCTTGTTTTACATGGAGTTAGACAACTTTAATGTCATTCTGTGGCAAAACAATAGCATTTCCATGGGGACAAGAGTAGCGTAGCATCTCCACCAAGAAAATTATGCAGTGCTTTCAATAATAAGTGTGTGTGTGTGTTGTTGTTTTTTTAGCATATGGCTACTGCTGAAGGCCTGTTAACTCGGTCTGGTGGACAACATAGGCCATTTGTGCTGACACGCTCCTTCTTTGCTGGTTCACAGAGATTTGGTTTGTAGTTGTTTTTCATTATTTTATAAGCAATTGGGAAAAAAACACAAATTAGTATTTCCTAAACTCAAACTATGATTTCAGGTGCAATATGGACAGGGGACAATGTGGCTACATGGGATTATCTGAAGATCTCAATCCCGATGGTATTGTCCCTTAGTGTGGCAGGCATTGCATTTTGTGGTGGTAAATAACTATATTTTACAATATTTTTCGCCCTTTATCCTTCACTAATTTGTCTTTTAGCCTCTGCCTCCACTAAACCTATCATGAACTTCCTTCTTATTGCCTCCATAATCATCTTTGAGAGCTCAAAATCTTCTCTTTGTGCATTTATTTCAATAAATTAATATCTGACATTTTTGGGGTTTCTTGATATTTGATGACACAATACATCCAAAATTTGCTGAAACAAATCTAAATGTCTTATTTGAAGTATAGCACAAAAGTGAGTGGAGGATGAAATTTAACTTCATGCCCTTATTTGAAATAATACACTACAAGTTTCTGTTTTCATATTTTAATCAGCTGTTTTGCAACCTTTTATTTTTTTATTAGACAAAGTACTTTATCCTCAAATTTAGCATTTCTCAAAACATTTTCAATATTCTATTTTTATATCCCCCACCGGAAATTATTTTTATGAAGAAATCTTACTTTTATTTTTTTCAGCGGATGTGGGTGGATTTGTGCAGGATCCAGACCCTGAGTTACTGGTGCGATGGTACCAGGCCGGAGCACTCACCCCATTTTTCCGAGGGCATTCTGCCAAAGAGACAAAGCGCCGTGAGCCCTGGCTGTTTGGGGAAGAAGTTACTGCTGCAATTCGCGACATTATCCAGCAGAGGTCCTCATCATATTTATTTTCTCTGCTGCTTTAACTATATTATTATATTATAACCATGTTATAATGCTGTTATCTCATCAAAAAACATACCTGGAGTTGTGTTTTGTTTCATTTACATATGTTTCAGCAACCCTTTATTATACCTAACCCTATATCATTTATTTCCAAACTTCATAATGCTCTGTTCCACCTTGTGATGACATGATGCAGTAGTATTTCAGGGCTGAAAAAATCCAAATGATTCTGGTGAAGTGTATGGAGTTCAAAAACACACTGGCACTTCCTGTATTACCACATGACAGCACAAGGTGAAACAGAGTGTTTCATGACTCCAGGTTTGTGATGAGGAAACAACATTATTAAAATAGATCAGAAAATTGTCTAATAATGGCCTTTAAATAAACCACATATGCACTTGAGTAAAAAGTATAGTTATGCTGATTTATGTAAATATATTTATGTTCTCTGTTTTTTTCTTTTTCACAGATATCAACTCCTACCGTATTGGTACACATTGTTTTACTGGGCTCACACAGTGGGACAACCTCCTCTCAGGTCAGTGTTGCTTTGCATTCATGTATTTTTATTGGAATTCTCTGTATTTGTCTCCTATAAAATGTATGTAACTTTGTATGTATTATAATACATTTGTAGTAAATCCATTATTATTTATTATTATTAATTGCATTCATTTTATCTTAAATAAAATCACAGACCTCTTTGGGTGGAGTTCCCAACAGAGGAGGACACCTTCACTGTGGAAAATGAATACATGATTGGTAATTTAGCATAATGGCTATTAATTATTAATTAATTAATTAATGTATGTTTTAACTAGCATTTTCACATCTCCACTGTGTGTCCTGCAGGTGGCGCTCTCTTGGCCTGTCCCATCACTGACCCTGGTATCCAACAAATCCAAGTCTTGCTGCCAGGTTCTGAAGAAGTAAATATATATTGTTGTCTTGTCATAATTATGTATCTCAAAAAAAGGAAAATTATTAACCATAACTTTGGTTTCAGATCTGGTATGATGTCCAATCACTGAAGGTGCACAAAGGAGGCAGGACTGTTAGACTACCTGTCACCATGGATACTGTATGTATATTCATTGTACACTAGTGACAGTAGAGAAAAGTAGGCATTAAAGGTGCACTGTGTAACTTTTCTGGAGGAGGATTTATCATCTGCTTCTCTCCATGGAGATGTTGCCTGGAATGTTCCACAGTATGGCTTTACACTTAATTATCTAATTTATCTCTACGGAAACAGCAGGTGACATCACAGGGCCAAGTTACATGTCAGATCTGTGGAAAGGCGAGCCCACTCATAGTAAAAATGCAACTTTTTAGATCTGTAAAAACGCATGTTATTGAGTAAATGCAAAATGGATGATTTTGCATCTGGATAAGTTTAGTGCTGTACCAGGACATCCCAGACAAAACCGTAACATCTCCATGAAAACAAGCAGATAGTAGACACTCCACCAGAAAAATTACACAGTGCAGCTTTAAAACTTTACTTTGCGTTGTTTCTTGTGTAGGTTCCTGTGTTTCAACGTGGAGGGACTATTATTTGTAGAGCAACAGGCAGTGGCTCATGTTCAGAAGATTTCCAGAAATTACCACTCTCCATGACTGTGGCTCTAAACTCTCAGGTGAGTTGCATAAACGTTTTTGAACTGGTACAGCAAAAATAGTGACAATAATCAAAACAGTAAAATAAAAAATAACTAATAAATTAAAGGTGCACAATGTATCTTTTCTGGTGTAGCGTTCGGCACCTGCTTGTCTCCATAGAGATGATATTGCTTCACATGGAATCTCCCAAAGTAGGGAACATTATCTATCAAGCAGTTGATTCCACCAGGCCAAGTTACAGATCAGATATGTGGAGAGGTGACTAAGCTCACTTTAAGCATTCGTGTCTTTGAAGATATTTTTGTTAATAACTGGAAATTTATTTGTGAAGTAAATACAGTGTAAATATTAGATCAGTTAATGTCTTACGGTGGACTTACTGGAAGACCACGCAACTCATACCCAATGAAAAAAAAAGAGAATGAAAATGGGCCCAAAACATAAATATTGAAATTATTCAGGAGCTCTAATTGTGTTTTGCTTATTTTTAAAACAGGAATTTGCTGAAGGAAATCTGTATCTGGATGATGGTTTTTCATTTAGGTACCATGACACAAAGGCTTTCTGTCTACGCATGTTCAAGATGGACTCTGGTCAACTCTGCTCCTGGTGAGACAAACCCCATATCATTTTTCACATAGTCTTTGTTTATTTAGCTTTAATGCATTTTTCTTTTTCAGCTCTTTTAGTGAAGAAGGATCATTTGTCTCTGACACAGTTATAAAGTCAATTACTTTTATAGGCCTGAAGAGAAAACCATCCACTGTGGTTGTGCACGTCTCAGGTAAGGTTTACCAAAAGCATATAGTGTGCAGTTTGGATACGTTTGATTATCCCTTGTTTTACTCATCAAAAGCAACATTTAAAGCTGAGTTTTAAAGGTTCTACATTATGAAAAATGATCTAATTTTTATAATATTGTTACCTCCTCAAAAACATATCTGTAGTTGTGTTTTGTTTCATTCACATGTTATATACTTATTTATTGTAAGTTTTTCTGTCTCAGGTGTTGAGGAGAGACAAGTATTTGAATTTGACGAGAGCCGCTGTATTTTGACCCTGGACAACCTGAACCTCAAAGTGGTGAAAGACTGGGACATACAGATAGGTCTACACTGATATATCACTTAGAATAATATCAACTTGAAAAACTTAACATTTTACAATTTTTTTTATTAATGAGTTTATCTGCACTGATTTACTTACATCAAAGTACATTGTTAATAATGAACTATTTTAGCAGAGTTTAGTGTTTAGTATTGTCTCTGAGTGACCTGACCTTTTCCTAAATGGTTAACCCCTTAAGAGTGGCACAAAGGGAACCATCTAGACTCAACATTAGGTTTTGTCAATGATACTAGAAGGAACTGTGATCGTGTTGTTGAACAGCTAATCCTACCTGTCTGAAATAGGTGTAAAGCAGGTATTTTGTATGTTTGTAGTATTATTATCAAATACTACTCTGGACTTTTTATCATCAACTGACATATGTCCTAAAATGGTGTTTTTTTAAATGATTGAAATACAGGTTTAATTAAGATAGGATAGACTCAGCTCAATGCTATTTAATGAATTATGTGTGTTATTGTTTATATTTTTAAAGGGCTTGGATGTCAGATTTATTGTCAGTTAATTTTATGGTGCTAAAATTACTTTCTTTATTATTGTATGCATGATTTTGTCAGATCAACATTTGACCTATGTTGCATTTTGTTTTTCACGCAATTATGTGTAATTGTTTAATTAAATGTGTTTTTAATTCTAGATTACACATATTTTACCCAAGGGTCTTCATAGTTTCACAATTACTACATGGTACTGATATAGGATATAGGGACGTGAACCGTATAACCTGAAATACAAGCTGTACAAATAAATGGAAAAAGAAAATAATATTGTAATATAGTTGTACCAGTTGTGGTTGTGCTGAGGCTGCTGTTGTCCAGACACAATAGGTTTAAATGGCATGAATGACTTCTGCTGAGGTAGGCCATACACTGACCACTCTTTACATGCTCATTGGTCTTTGTGTTGCCCAACAATGATGGCACTAAACTCTCCTATTGCCCAATGAGAAGTCAACGTGTTCAGGGCTAGCTCCTGCATGCATGTGGCAATGCAGAGGTGAACTGACGTGAATTTTAGAGCAATTTTGTGACAAAGAGGGAGGGGTGAGCTCACATAAAGGAAACAGCCAATCAGAAAATAGCTCTTTGGATTTATGCCAGGTTTTTAGGCTTGTATGACTTTAGTACAAGCTGCAAAAGTCAAAATATTGAACGGCGACGAGATGCCCTATACGCCGTCCGGGTTCTTTTGCGACCGCCTGATCCGAGAGAGGGAGAGGCGGGATGGGGAAGGGTCTCTGAACAAGCCCCTGAGGTTTAACGGACAGGACTACAACACACTGAGACAAGAGTGCCTCCAGAGAAAGGCCCTGTTTGAGGATGATTCTTTCCAGGCCACTGTTGAGTCTTTGGGCTTCAAGGAGCTTGGACACAAATCCACCAAAGTCAAGAACATCGTCTGGAAACGGCCCAAGGTACAACGATCATTAAGGGAGTGGAGTTTATAGACATTAAAGGTGCACTATGTAACTTTTCTGGAGGAAGATATGCAACCTGCTTGTCTCCATGGATATTAATATTGCCTAAAAGATATTGTTTTGCCTAAAAAATGTTTTTATCTCACATTATTTAATTATATTTGTTT
>NW_026571374.1:0-25000 GCF_026225935.1 Boleophthalmus pectinirostris | reverse complement strand
CAGGACAAGTTTAAACAGACTTTTACTCACTACAATATAATGGTTGTTATAGCAGCATCACTCTCTTACCTTATCTGCTCGTTTCTCTTCTCGATGAGCTCCACCAGGGCCTTATCGAAGTACTCCTCATTGGACGTGTTGCGAGCTGGGATGCGTTCAAAATCCTCCACATTTTGTTTGTGCGTGGGGCTTGAGATGTGGCTAGCATAGTCTGTTAGGCTCACTACGGTAATCTTACAGACCCTGCACTCATGTCCGCAGTCCCTGGGGAGCAAAGGCGAGAGCGGTCGGTCAATCGTTCCTTCTGGCATTTTTTAAGTCTACTGTTTTCCTGCCTGCAGAATCTGTGGCTGTACTTTAACTAAAAACAAAAACAAGGAAAGGAGATTACTCGACAATCCTTCAAGTCCAAATTCTCTATTATTAACCGATCAGGAGGTAGCTAACTTAAATTTCTTGTTTAAAAAAATAAAACCGTTATAATTTAGTCATCCTGATCGACTTTAAATATCCAGGTTTTTAGCTGGTGGAAGAAGGCAGGGTGAAAGTATGGGGCTACTGTAGCTGAGCATATCCAGCCTGCAGCCCAGAGGAGCGGCTCACTGCACTGCCATGATGGTGTCCCGCTGCGCTCTGAAGGCTTCAATAGGGGTATCATTGCTTTTGACCTTAGCCTATCCCAAATACACAGCCCCCCCTCCCCTTTCCCATGCACCATGTGTTTTTAGACCAATCGCAGCAGAGGACTATATGAAACCAGAGCCCCTCTTACAGCTGCTCTCGCTGCTAAACCTCTCCCAAGTATGTCATCCTGTCGTGATCACTGGACCAATCTATGTCAGGGCAACTGGCCATTTCAAAGTCTCGTGCAGTTGGCAGACACTTTTCCAATAGGATTAGGTTATATTTTGACTTTAGATGCTTCTGTCACCTGACTTTAAAGTCATGTTCCTCATTTTGGGGAATGGGCTATGGAAACAAAATGTAAATTATAACTTAACCATCATATTCAATATACTGAATGAGACTGTGAAGTAATTTACAATGGAACTTTTAGCAGGAGAGAATTATGCATACATCAAGCTACTTTTTAAACATAACCCCTGTAGCAACTCAAAAAAAATTTACCAATAAAAAGTTTTTTCAAACATTATCCATTTTCTTTTATGACCTTATAATTGTAATTTGACAGTGTTGCTGTGTGCCACGGTTCTTTTCACATTTGATCTTTTCCACAAACAAATTATTTCAAACCAAAACAAAGGTCAAGGCTGATCTGACCAGCTGTTGCTCTGAGTGCAATAACTACTGTTTTTGTACAATGACAGTGACATATTCACCCAGCATTCCTCATGCCCAGGGGAAGTCCTTCAAAGATTAAAGTGGTAAAAATGACTGCTCTCACAGTCTAAAGCAATGACACTTTAAGTTGCCCAACCTTGTGTTTTTAAACATAATTTCTACTTTTAAGTTACAACTGTTCACACATGGAAACTACTATGTATCTACTAAAATGTTAACAAGGCAACTATCAACTTTTTGGAATCTGATTATTTGTTATAAAATTCATGATGGTGTATTTGGTTGTATTTTGTTTTATCCTACAACATGAGTTTATTTTTTTTAACTTTATCTACAAATATAAGCCTCATCATAAGTACAGTAATCTTAAAAGGCCAATCCCTATATTAAACCTCAAAATCAATAGCTAATTCAGTTATACTATACTTTATTTTGTTTGCACATAAACTTTCTCATGATGTTTCAATAGTAAACCCAAGCCTAAACACATGTATGTGTCTTTTCACCCTCGAGGTTGCTCCCCTGCAGCTGTAGCCTACATACTTGTCTAATCTACACCGGAGTCACCAGATCCTGTCCAGTTGCCTGGTATCGCTCACGCCTGTTGTTTGATGATATTGTGTCTAAATATAAGAACCACAGAAGAGGCAGCTGCCATAGATCCACTCGCCCACAGACTGTAATGGGCACGTGCTCCTGGACACACGTGCTTTATGCTCAGAATAAAATTTTATTTGAATAATAAAGTTTAGACAGAAGAGGGTGAATTAAAGAATATATTCACCTTTTAATTTTTTTAGGTTACAAAATTATACTACGACGTTAATTAATACCTTCTTGTTTAGAGAATAAAATGTAATACAAAATACAAGTTCTAAGTTTGCTATAGATAAAGGCCATTCTAAAGGTCAAAATTTTGCCATATTTTGTTGTAAATGTCTTGGATCTGTATGAATTTTTTTAAATGTTATTTTTACAATCTATTGAACATACCTTCCTTTGAGTTTTTCCAGCTCTCTGTGGTGCAGCATACTTCTCATGTGTTCCTCCATTTCCTAAAATGCCCCAAATAGGAACAATAAAAAAATGCTAAATTACAAAAGCTTGCATTGCATTAACATTACATCGCATATCATCAACTTTACATCCATTGTGTAAATCTAGTTGGTGTAATGCAAATTGCATTATTAAAGTTAGTGGTTACCTGTCTGGAGACATAGACAGTCTCACAGAGTATGCACTTTCTGTTCTTGGCCATTTTGAATACAGATGTAACTCAGCAGCCCATTACTGAAAAACAACATATAAAACATAAGTACATAAGACATGTATTAACATGTCTGTATGTTTTGAATTAATTTTACTTTACACTGAAAAACCACTTATTGTGCAAGTAGCACCAGTCCAACAGTTCTCTCGGGGTCATTTACACTCTCCTCAGTTAGACTTGTGCAGCCAGATCTAATTTTGTCTGCTGAGGGAGAGCCGATGGTGGGGCCAGAAATACTGTCCCACACTGCAGCTTTGCCTGGACTTGTTTAACACTTAAAAAGAGTAGTAGTTGCTCATCTAAACAAATAATTTCAAATAAGCCATTTTCAGATATATTTGGGTCATTGTTATTGGTTCTAAAACTAACAGCTAGAGTACAGTACAGCTGGAAAACGTACTGAAAAAAATTTAACTTGAAATGTAAGTAATAAACAAAGGCAGGATCAGCTCAGCAAAGTACTATATTTGAAACATTTGCCACTGTTTGAAGGCACCCAATTCACATATCAGGTATTATTTTTATTTTCTCCATTAATATCTTGTTTGCAACACCCTTGGAAACCTTTTCACACATTTACCCCCACTTCCATAAACACCCACAACAATAATCTGTTATTTATACAGCTGCACTGCAGGGCTCACACGTTCAAATCAAAGTACTGGTACCGGTAGGCTGAGCGTTACTTTCATTTTCTGAAAAAAAATAAATAAATAAATAAAATAAAATTTGTAGTATTTGAAGTGTCGTGCTATGACCTGAGTTACTATAAATCTAGTGAACGTTATAGAGAGAAACCCACTTGATTGACCAATAAAACAATCACAAAACGTTAAACCAGTCTTAATCTCACGCCATTAGAAAACGATCTATACATCCTGATAATGAACATGCCCATACCAGTGCTACTTTGCAGCAAAACTCAATTCAGATGGGATTTAACTTTCGCGCCTTGGTGCTAAAGTTTATTTAAGGTCGACACGTTAATATAATCGTACGGTGACACCAAACTATCCACAGATAACAATAACAATAGGTTCAAGTCCCCCAGCAAACACTTGAGTGCATTTTGGAAACGTTTGATTGATAAATAAAACTAATTAACTACTCAAGTACACATGGAAACATAAACTACAATTTAAGATAACATTATGTGACTAAACAGCAACGCGTCTGAGTGCATATGCTTTTAGAGTAGTTTGTAGGAGAACAAAATATTTATTTTATAAAATGTTTGCGTGGCATGCTAACAAGCGACTTTTGCAAATAGACGTAACATAAACAGCGCGATGATTATGGTTCATATAAAAGCATGCACTGTAATTAATGCACAAATACTGTCTGACAACAGGTAAATTATTTGAAAATTACCTTTATAAAATCCAACTTTGCAATTTTGGCTTTTTCTTCTCCATCGCTAAAGCTAACAACCCTATGGCTAACAACAACATCCTCCGTTGACCCCGCCCTTCTTCTATCTAACTTCCGGTGAAACCAACAAAATTCTGCCCTCCATTGGTGAGGGGCTTAAAATGGGTCTGAAATGTGAGTGTCTTGCTCAAGGAAATAATTGGTGATCCCATATACTTTACTAACTATACATGATCCACTATACAAAGCATCTTTCATTCATTAAGCACTATTGTTTCACACCAAAGGTATTTTTTTATAGGTTATTGCAAATACATAAGCATTTTTTTTAGAAAACAGCTTTATTTCAGTTGCATTTGTTGAAGTACAGTGTAATTTTCCCTTTTTAGTGAATTGTTCAGTGGCTGTGCTATTGTTGCCTTGAGAACATAAATAGACAAAATAGATATTCCATTGACTTCATTGTGATAAATCTAGCAAGTAACACAGTTCATCAGGATTAGTTTCACATTAGTAGAGTCCAGACTCAATCTTTCCAATGGTCAACTTTGGAAATGTATTTTGACATATTTCAAAAAATTACTGACCTTAAGAGCTAAAATTAGCAGTACTTTGGGTACAAAGATAAAACAAGTCAAACTTACAAAATAAGAGTGACCTAAAAGAGTTAAATAAAAGTCATTATTTCAGTAGATTTTAGTTGATTTGATTGAGTTCTCGTGCTTTGTTCTTTAGATGCCTCTTCCTCATCCTGATGATCCATTGAACTGAGAGTTTGGCAAAATTAGCAGCTTTAAACAGAGCCATGAAAACTCCACAGAGGATGGCCAGAGAGCTCCAGGGGTTTGCAGTCACAATCTAGAAGAAAAAATATTAAAGAAATATTGTGTTGGTTTATTTTTTCTTATCAAAAAACTTTTCTTGTTTACAAAAAAAGTCATTCCTTGTGATTACTGTTAGAGATGTAATGTCTGCGCTAGTTTGTAAGTTAGCAAGAGTGACAGTAAAGCAGTTCAATTTAACGAGCCATAACTGGGCCACAACTACAACAGTTATACTTTTATGTGAATGGTGAACTATTTTTTACAACTTTGTAGAACATGGAGTAAAAGGTGGTCACAGAGCTTTGAAATGGATTTTGCCTCAAATATGCCTGGGGGGTTAGTTGGTTCAATTTCTTTACATAGAGACAATTTATTTCATTAATATGTGTGTATTTGCAGTAATATAAATGCACTATGATGGGACAACAAAAATGTATTTACATCTTACACCAAATATAAGACAATACTCACCAGTTTGATTTCTTGTATATAAGGATCCCTCCATTCAAAAACAGCAAAGAAAAGTTCATCAGTTCTTTCATGTTCTGGCCGTTTGTCATTGAACTTCACCACAGCAGACTAAAACACATCGGCAATGATTAATGCTGAAAGTATTTAAAAAATATATTTATGTAAAGCTGCACTACATAACATTTCTGACTGAGGATCCACCACCTCTTTTCTCCACAGAGGTGTTATCACATTGCCTGAAATGATTCACAGTATAGCTTTAAACTTATCCAACTCCACTGAAACAAGCAGTTGATTAGTTGCAGGTTACAGGCTAGTGGACAGGAGACTCCAATCACAGTAAGAATGCAAGTAAGAAGAGATTTTACTAGCAATAAAGCCATACTGAATGTAAGAAAAAATGATAAGTTTAACGCCACACTGTGTCTTTTATAATTCGATTAATTATTTTCATTATTATAATTTTTTTGTTTAACTGGTTATATGTTATTTCTTGTTCTTAGCCTCTATTGTTTTAGGGTTTTATTTTTATTTTTATGAGCACTGGTAGAGCATTTGTTTGTTTGTTTTAAATGTGTTTAAATGCAGCACTTTCGAAATGTTATAAAATGTGTTATATAAATAACGTGGATCGGACACCGTTGAAGGTTCCAGACAAAGCAATAAAATCACCATGGAGACTAGCAACAACAGAAAAGTAACATAGTACAACTTTAATATACAGTATATGACAAATAAATACCTCTTGTCTAAATTCAGTGCCATCATTGTTTTTTCCAGAAGTCCGAACAAGCGACATCTTGACCCTGGTCCTGAATCCTCCAGAAAAGGTCCACATGGAGTAGTTCCTCTCACAGTCCCTCATGAACTCCGAACGATTAGCACTAATATTACAGGGCACGATGATTATCAGAACATTCACATATATAGAAGAAACATATAAACTTACAGAATATTAAACTAAGTCAACTTTAATTGTAAGCAGTAGCAATGGAAATTTGGAGCTTACGGAGAGTGGCAAAAAATATTAGTAGTAGGTAGTAATAGATAATAGTGGGTAGTAGTAGTAGTTGTAAGAGTAGTAATAGGTAATAGTAGCAGGTAGTAGTAGGTAGTAGTAAGTAGTAGCAGTAGTAGTTTAAGTAGTTCAAAATAACCAAATAAAGTAGCTGTATAACAATATATTGATTAAGCACAATACATCCGGTTCTTTGCAGACTTTACTCTCTTCTGAAAGTTCAGTTGAAACATTAACTGGACAATTATAAAAACATTACCATAGATCAAACTCTTTGTATCCTCATACCTATTGATCAAGTCACTGTATTTAGCAAAGAGCATGTAGGAGATGGCGCTGAAGTCTTCGTGTGTTTCATTTTGACTGAACTGCATAAAGATCACCTCCTTATTCCTGACATCAGACGGACCACGGACCACCAACGCTGTCTTCTGTTACACACAAGACAGAAATATCTGTATTTTGATCAATTAAAATTTGTTTGATAAATATAACAATAAATTACAATAGTCTGTCACCTTTTATACACATTCATCCATAAATTGCAATCTAGAGTGACTAATTAACTTAAAGATGCATAACATTTCTTGTACACAGTGCACCTTTAAGACATGCAGATCATTGTTTTGGGTGACAAGGGATGACAAGTTTGCTGCTCAGAATGTTGAACCCACAACCTTATAACTGAAGCCAACTACTCAGTCACCAAACTAACTCACCGTAGTCTGATTTTGAAAAGGACCCTTGTATGAGACTTCTTGCATCTCACAGTCACCCTCTTGTGGATGCCCCGGGTTCACTAACGGAGGGAGGTATTCGCGGTAGTAATGTCTGCAGCTTAACAGACGAGCATTACCAGGGAACAATGCAATACCTGGTTTAGAACACAAAGAAATACCCACAAAACAAAATGCCATACAATAATATACATGTACAAAAGTTATTTCTTGGAATTGATACACAGAAGGGACCCCAGTGTAGTCAGAGTGCCATTTCAGTGATTGGATGGTACCAGAATCTCAGCTCACAACAAAAAAGTCTCAGCTCATATGGGCGTTTTCTGTGCAACTCAAGTATTGGCCAAATGCAGGTACAATTAATGGGCCCATAAAACACTATTTTCCAGTCTCTGTTATACTGTTTTTTCCTCATCAAAAACATACCCAGAGTTGTCTTTTGTTTCATTCACACATGTTTAACACACAAACCATGCAGATTTAGGCTGTTCTCCTCTCAAACAGAAAACGCTGTTCTAAATTGTGATGTCATGTGGTTATACAAGGAGTATTTTAAATCCATGCACCTTCACTAGAATAATTTGGATAATTTCAGCCCTGAAATTCCCAATATCTACTGAACTAAAGGAGCTGTTAACTTTAAAACTAACACTATACAACATCGTGAGGTAGAATAGAGCATTCTGAGCTTTGGAAATTTAGACAGACAATAATGAGCATTTAAATAATTTGTGCCAATTTTTTAAGTTTTTATTTGTACTATTGCACCAGATGCACATCCTTTGCATAATTAAACAAATATACAAACCTGGAGGTGAAAATATCTCCACTTCTTTATATGTAACTGACATCACTGGGTTATTCATTTTCTCCATGAAATCCGTGATTGTTTGATAGGCCAGAAATGCAGCTACCGTTGTCAGGAGCACATAGATCAATATAAGGACCACCGTGAATACATTTTTGACACAACTTTTGCTGAATTTCCTTGGTGGACTGTTCGCATTCACCTCCTCCTCTCCTATAAACAAAAACAGAATAGTATAATCACAGTGTAGTTGGTCCATCACTATGTCAACAATTTATGACAAAAAATGCAGATTTAATATGCATCAAAAATTTAAGACATTTCATGTAACAGCAAATCACTGCATATTTGTCTTTATTGTGATGTTCCTTGGACCAACCTTGTGGGACACTGCCATTGGCTTGTTTGGCCTCCAGGTTGCTGATGTCTTTCTCTGTGTCTTCATACAAGTCTGCAGGCTGTAAGCTTTCATCATCCTCATTAAACTGCAAAAGAATACATTTTTTGTGAACCAACTGTGCATTTTGTAAGAGTAAAAAACAATGCTATCCTTAGGCCTGTCACAATAACAATTTTGAGGGATGAGACATTACTAAAGAAAATATAGATTGTAAATAATAATACTGAAACTAATTTATGCCACTGACAAAATAACCCTAAAGTAGGATTATCAACCAAATGATACACTTAGTATACTGCAAAAATAAGATTACTTGAATTAAGAAAGTTTTATCATGATTTAGATAAATTTCACTTGACAAGTAAAATTATCTACTAATGGAACAAGACTTTTTGCACTGTACTCAAAATATGAAAATACATTTGCTACATTTAAGATAAGAAAAAGAAAAACAACATTTGCACTTAAAATAAGAACAAATTCTAATGTTGCTTGAATTAAGAAAAACGCAGTTATTCCATTGATAGACAATTTTACTTGTCAAGTTGAATCTACTCAAATAAAGTAAAATGTTCCTAATTTAAGTCATTTTAACTTACATTAAATATTGTGTTTTGCAGTATAGTAAGTTTGTATCTATAGCTCAAATCTCATCATTAAACAGACAAGCAAGTTCTCGACTGGTATAAAGAAAAAGATCCCACGATAAATACTGACACCCAAAATATAGTGTCACATCTGTCATGTATTGAACTATAACTCGATATAGTAATTATCATGACAGGCCTAGCTATTCTCACTGTTTAGTTTTAACCAGCTTTATTGTTCTTTAATCATTTACTAATGCTTTTGAAACAGTGCTTTAAAAAGGTGCATTGTTTTCTGGTGCTTTTTCTAGAATGCTTCACAATATGGCATTAAACTTGTCTAGACAGGCAGGTGGCACAATCAAATTAGTACAAGTTATAGATGAGCGAGAAGAGAGGTAACTACATTCACAAGAAGAATTCATGTTTATAATTTTGAATTTTTTGAAGCAATAAGAAATCGCTTCTTATCCAAAAGTATACTGACTTTTGACAAGTAAGCTGCATGTTAAATATGTCAAAAAATTTAAAGTGGCAAACCAATGTACCATTAATATCCATCAATATTCTGTACTACAACATTTGGAGCTAACCCAAACCCTTCCAACATAGCTCCACAGCCCTTCCAACAACTTAAGAGTAAACTGAACTTTATACAGTATTCCCATAAGCATTTTCCTTTTGGATTTTAACAGTTCCTCATCGCGGGTGGTTCTTGTTCTGCCGGTTCCTGGTTAAGCCTTGATTTGTTTATTTAAGATTAGATCATAATTTTTTTTTTCAAAATCTAGTACCACACTATAATATGAACTTGATTGAACTTTTGTTAGTTTATGTAAAAGGATGCATTAATTAATTTCTCACCACATAGTTTACTTAATATAAAGGACAAGTGGCCTACCTTTTTCATTTAAACTCAAACAGTAGCCTACATCATTGGTCAAATTGGAAAGATGATTTGAGAATTGCTCTACATTGAAATGACACATAAATGTGACTTGAAACTTTCTAGAGGGGGTCCACCACCATGATATGCTAACATTTTGCCTTGAGTGCTCCTCAGTGGGGTTGCCACTTCACAGATCTGACTTTTAACTTGGCTTAGTGGCGACACCTGCTTGCTTCCATGGTGATAGATATGTTTAATGCCATACTGTGGAACATTCTAGGCACAGCAATAACATCTCCATGGAAACAAGAAGGTGACGGACCCTCCACCAGAAAAATGCATAACCTAGTGCACCTTTAAACAAGGTATTCATTTGAAGTGACCATTTTTGCCATTTTGTGTAGGCCTGAGATAATAGGCTACTTCAGTTCAAAATTAAGTATAAAAATTGCTGTAGACCAATTTTTTTTTTTTTTAACTACACCTATAACATCATCCATCAGGTTTTGGGAGTTTTAAAAGGCCTACAATTACTTTCTCAAACGATAACCAAAATAGTAATCTAAGTTGAACAAAAAACAACTTGAGTACACATGATTCATCAAAGAGATTACTGGATAACAGTGAGGAATGGACATTGGATAACAGCACTGAAAAAAACGAGAAGTCAGCGAAAGTGGCGAGAGGCTGCAGTGGTCATCTGTGCGCGGTCACATGACGTTATGGGGCGACACTGGGGAATGGCTACTTTATGAGGGTTTAAATAAAGTTCACTCCCGGCTCCCATCATTCATAAACTAATATCAAACGCTTGATTACAGGACTGTTTGAGATAATATTGTGATCTCACCTCTTGGTATCCCCGACCGTTGTCTTTCCTGAGCATTCCTCTGCGCGTCCTTCTATAACCCCGTTAAGTTGCTTCAATACAAACTTAGCGCTATTTGGATAGTTCGGAAGTTTGAAGAGAAGATTCAGTCATTAGACACTGCATTTTGACGAGATTAATCTCTTTATCAGCAGTTTCCGTTTTGGAGAGGAGCTGCGTGGACTTCTCCCGGGGATAGTTACAGATAAAAGACGTCCCAAAGATAATAGGGATCCTTAAACTGTGGCCAATCGCAGCTTCACTTGTTTCTTTAGTCCCACCCCATTACACCTTGTTGCATTCACTTACATCTGTTTATTGTGGCTTTATAGAATGTTATTGGGTTGGAAATAGGCTATTGGCCCAGGCCTACTGGGATACTGTATTTTTTGGAATTGTGTAGTTTTGTTTTATGGATATTGACTGTGTTTTAACACTGCAATTTTGATTAAAAGTAGACCTAGAAAATCTTGCTCTACCTAGTAGCCTATCACATACACACCTCCAGCTTTTAACTACCAATAAATGAATAGAAGTTATGATTAGATTGCTATATCAATCATAATATTGTAATAGCATAGGTCAGAGTGATAAGGCTAATTTATTTAGGCTTGCTTTAAAAGCAAGTACTAAAAAAGGGGAAAAATACCAAGAATTGTAAGTGTGCTCCTTTTGTGTTTTCCGAATGCAACAGTGCGTTAATTGTATGGATAATTGTATCCAAACAGTAGCCTATATGTAACAAAAAGGAAGATAACCTTACATGAAAGGATTAAAATCTCTTGTTTTTATAGTCTCGATCTGAAATTATGTTGTTATTGTAACTACATTTTGCCAAAACGTTACAAAAGCACAAAATTCCTATTATCTTGAAGGTGTCACCCCGTCCGTTGTAGAAACCAGGGAAGTAAAGTAGGATGAAAGAGTTTCCGCGTTGAACCAGGATCTGTCATGGAAACGGCATGGGTTTACGTGCTTTGTGCTTTATTCTTGTGTGTGACTTCGACTGAAGAAGATCAAAAAATAAAGTTTAAACCCCCTTCAAAACCTGTGCGACTTTTCACAGAGGAGGAGTTGGAGAAATACGACGGGACCGAGGTAAACTTCACATGTAGTTACTCCTTATGCCTCTATTACTACTTTACTATGACATTTACATTGAAATGACTGAAATGTCTGTATTGTTTTGTTTTTAGGAGGACCTGCCTATTTACATGGCAGTAAAAGGAGTGGTGTTTGATGTCACTAAAGGAAAAGGTACTGTTATAAATATAGTATAGTAAGTCTATTGAAAATAAGATATTTAGCAGGTCTTAATTAATAATGGTGTTACCAGGTTTTCCTTTTAACTTTTGAGTTAGTCCAAGACCAATAGGCTGTAATTATTTTTACGATTCACATTAGTTTTCATTTTAAATATTTTCCACTTCAAATGTAGACCTATTATAAATGAAGTTTAAATTTACTTTAAATGTTGTAATTGAATAATTGAGGGCGTATGTAGTGCAAGCTGCCACGTTTAATGGCACTGGAGGCCCTGTAAATGTCAACTTCACATTAGAGCCCGACCGATATGGATTTTGTTGTGGCCGATATGAAACGGATATAATGGGAGTTGGAGCTGCCGATAGCCGATATATTCACCGATATATTTAGTGATGTAAAAATTCACTGTAAATCTTGAATTGTTTAAAAAACTTAGGTTTGGTTCTAGTGGATTCTAAATTGGGTTTATTTAGGCAACATTTATTGTTATTCTGACTCTTTATATCATATTTATGTCATATTTACATACAGTAGATTGGCCTAATGGCATTTTTGCATCACATTCTAGCTACTAGTGATGTTTATTCCAGTTTTTTTTTTTTTTTTTTGGAAAAACCGGCTCTTTTGGCTCGGCTCACTAAAGCAGCTGGCTCTTTCGGCTCCCAAGTGACTCTTGAGATTGTTTTGTTGCAAGCAGGACTAAACCAGAACTGAACCAGGACTGAAAAAGGACTAAACCAGGACTAAAACAGATTTAAACCATGTGTGAAACAGGACTAAACCAGAACTTAACCAGGACTGAGTGTCGGGACTCGGTTTCTATCTCTCTCCCTCACTCGAGCCCAAGATTAGTCCTGGTTTATTTATTTTATGCTGAACTGCAGCCAAATATGCACTTTTTTTTTAATCCTATGCACACGCATATTTCTGAAAGTGTCGTTTTCAGCCCCTGCTGCTGTCAAACTACGGGTCTACCTGCGGCTTGAAGAGAAAAAGTGAGAAAAAGCGAAAACACGGCTCCCAATAAGAAACATGCTCCCGTTGTTCGCTTCAAAGAGCCGGATCTAAGAGCCGCTTCGATCGCGACCGACCCGTAACTCCCAACTCCTAGCTAGTAAAGAAACTATCGCTATTAGCCTTTAGCCGTAAAAACGTGCGCACCGCGGTAATTAATTATATGCATAAATGTGGATCATTCACACGTCTATTCACAGCTCATTTACATATCAATACAGGTCCAGTAACAAATATACGGCCAATACAGTCACTTTACAATAGACCAATAGAAAACAGTCTGTTTATGTGCGGGAGCTACAGCAGCTAATCGCTAACAAAACCTAAACTAGCTTCAAAGTCGATGTATTTCCAACACTCACCGCTCACACAGGCTCCTCCTCACATCACAAGTCTGCACTAATAAATGTCCTTTTAATCCAGACTCAAACCGATTGTCCGTAAAAAGAATGTAATCTCAGTGTTGCGCACTGCTGCGGGTGTAAACAATAGCATGTGAGTGAAGTGAGGAGACTATGGGGGTGTGTTCAGGGACAGTATGGACACACACACAGACAAATTACACCGCAGATAAATACTGGTGCGGAGCCACATATTAGGACATTTATCTGTCTGTAAATTGGATTAAATGAACATAATGTAGACAGTCTAAGCTTTATAAGGAGGTATAACATGCCCACGTGAAATATCTGCCCATATCAGCGAGCATATCAGGTGATAGCCGATATGTCTCCAGGTGCCCATATTGGCCGATAATATCGGCCAGCCGATATATCGGTCGGGCTCTACTTCACATCCAATTTAGTGATTTCACTCCAGAAAACAAAAGATTTAGGCTAGTGAAAGATATTGTATGAAATATTTCAGCCAAATCCTTCCACCATTAATGTAGGCCTTTTCACTTCAAATGTGGGCCTATCATTAAAATCCATTTTAAACTGTGTAACCATTGAATTTCAGAGTTTTATGGCAAAGGCGCTCCGTACAATGCTCTGGTTGGAAAAGATTCATCTCGAGCTGTGGCCAAAATGTCTCTGAACCCAGAAGACCTCACACCTGATACTGTGAGTGAAATAACTACTACAATAGTGTGATTAATGAGATTTTAGCATCCATGAAGTCATCTGAGTGGCTTCTGATCATCATCTGCTGAGAAAACAAATTAATCTCTTTGTTTTGCAATATAATACTTTGTAAAGGTTTATCTTAGTAGTGTCTATAGGGATTGGTCACATGACACCTCTGTTGAATCTTTTTGGGTGTGAGCCTTGTTGCATTCACTTACACATGACAATTGTGAAACTATGCAATGTTAGACCTTTTTTATGGATATTCAATATGTTTTAAGACTGCATTTTAGATTAGATCAGTAGACCCACAATTGTGATCTGTCTAGTATCTTATCACATACACACACTTCCAGTTTTTAACTACCAATAATTTAATAATTTTTGTAAGTTACTCATGATTAGATCGCATTTGTTTCATTTTATCATTATGTAAGATTATAGGCCACAGTGATAAGGCTATCATATTAACTCTCTGATTATAGCCACTGATTAGATTAATGAGCATCATAGTACTCACAGCTTCATTTTGATCATTGGTAGAGGTGGGACAAGACACAAGAAGTTACAGGCTAATAGATGAATTGTGCGGTTCAGCTTGCAATTTTGACCTCACCATTTTTATTTACTTTGCTGCTGTGTCTAAGTAATTTCCCTTGTGGAACAATAAAGTCTGTCTAAGTCTAATGTCTAGGTTTATTCAGTATTTTCTTCATGCATAATCTTGTAGCATTTTTGTCTTGGAAGATCCTGTGGCACAAGATTTTGTCCCTTTTCCTAATCATTCACAGAGTTTTACCCCTCATTGCTCTTATCCCTGTGACAAAATGCTATAGACACTTTGCAGTGACATCATGCTGGAGGTGTTTTGCATGTATCGTTAATGGTAGAATGCTACCATGGTAACACAATACATACATAAGCAAACAGAAGAGTTTTAAGATGGTCTGAAAACTCAAGAAAAAAAACACAAATTGGATTTAAACAACACATTTTCAGAAGCTCGATCACACACATTCATGGCCCTGTTTAGGTGTTTGATTTTCAACAAAAATGGTGAGTGTGACTAACTATAAAACTGGTAGCATCACACCCTCAAGGAATGTTGACGGCATCAGCTGCAAATTATCAATTTAGGTGATCCAGTGCTTTTCTGTTTAATGCTTAACAAACACTCTGCTCCACTACCCTTCTTATAGGTCAGCTTCTGTCATAGTGAGTGATTGACAGGTGGATTTAGCCAATCAGAGTGAAGTCTGAACTCTCCGAAGAAGCGGTCACATTTTAACATAAAGATAGCCTGACAGTGTGCATGGATTGTGATAAAAATCAAAATCATGATGATGATTCTAAGGAATTTCTATATTGGCCTCTCTAAATAACATAGTTTATAAACTTTAATGCATCTACAGGATATTTCTTATCTGTATTTGACCCATCATTTACATTTTTTTGGTTAAATAAATGACTGTTGATGACATTTTGGTGTATTTGCAGACCGGTCTAACAGAGGAGCAGTTGGAGTCCCTGGACAGTATTTTTGAAGGTACATATAAGAGCAAGTATCCCATAGTGGGTTACACCGCATCCCGGATCCTGAACCCAGATGGGACCCCCAACAAAGACTTCAGACCCGAGGACCAGCCACACTTTCAGATCAAAGATGAGTTTTGATCTAATAGGATATTAGGTAATAATATTATGTAAAGCAGGTCTGACACTTCAAAGGAATTTACTTGAAAAGAAACACAAACAAAACAATAGTGCAATAGCTTTATGAGGGAAGAACATATTTGGTTCAAATGTAAAATGCTTGGGTAAGATAAGCAGACTGAATGATGATTATATGATAAGGAAAACAAAGTGATCAATTATAAGCATAACTTAAAAGGTGAACTGTGCAACTTTTCTGATGAAGGGTCTGCTACTTACTTGTCTCCATGGCGATGTCATTATTCTGTTGCTCAAAAATAGAATACAATCCTTCTGTGAATAGGGACGACTCTCCACAGATCTGAATTGTAATGTAGTGTAGTGCTGTTTAATCTATACTCTGAAACATTCTAGACAAAGCAAACATTTCCTTAGAGATAAACATGTCAAGACCCTCCACTAGAAATGTTACAGTGTACATTTAATAAGACGATAAGTTAAAATGTACCCTAGCCTTGTTCTTTTTTTTTTTTAATATACTAAGATACTATATGAAATTGTTTAATAATATTTTGGATAACTACCTTCTGAACTTCTTCCATTTGTGAATATCTTTGTTAGAGAGACCCCTGGTGGTTAGATACATGCTAGTGTGTAGTATAATCATTTACATTCAATGGTACTATACATTCAATGGTGACACTCCAGAAAACATAATACATTTAAGCAAAAGATATTGGATTATGATGATTTTTTGTTAAATACAGCAAAATAAATATAACAGTCACACCCTGCTTTTTGTAGTTATATTCATATTTAATTGTTTCATTAGCCAATAAAGACAAAAAAGGATATATTATTGTATATTAAAGTACATATTGCCATTGGTCACATTGCAGTTACAGATTTGCTCTTTGCCAAACCTATAAACTGTTGTCAAGCATAAGTTTATATTTAGTCTGTATTTCTAGATAATCTTAAATCATTATCATTTTAAGTACCCCACCCACCCTATTCATCGGAAAACTGAAGTCATGTAGTTTCAGGTGTAATAAACTCATTAGGGGGTGAGTTATCTGACAGCAGTATTTTCTACCACATTTTTCACTGGAAGGAGCAATTATTTTATATGTAAGTACTTTTCCTATTTAAGGGTCTTATATTATGCAAAACTGACTTGTGAGCTTTTAGCGATGTTATAATGTTGTCTTTTACCTTTAGTTCAGTAAAAATGGTTAATTCCAGATCTGAAATTTTCCAAATGATTCAACTAACGGTGTATGGAGTTTAAAAACACAGTGGAGCACTTCCTGTATTACCATATGGCATCACAATGTGGAACAGAGTGTTTTCTCTTTACGAGAAAAATTCACCCTAAATATACAGGGCTTGGGTGTGTGTTAAACATGTGTGAATAAAACTAAACATAACTTCGGGTATGTTTGTGATGAGGAAACAACATTATAACATAGACCAGAAAATAGTGTCATATTTTACCTTTAATTATTGGATTTTATTTCAGTACCACTTCTGATTTTTATGTCTGGTCTCTCTAATACAGTGTTTGAAACTAGCCTTGCCTCTCCTGGACGCCCACTGCTCTTTATAGCCTCCTCACTCCGTCCAAAGTCCACTCTGTTTGGGTGTAACTTGCTCCTCTGCTCCGTGGATCTTCTCTCCACCATTAGCACTAGCATAAGCAGACATAGGTATAACTCTTTTGAGTTATAGTAGCCAGGTTAACGTCACAGCGGGTGATCTAGTGCGTTGGGTTCAAAGGACGGAGTAGCCCTGCCCTTGGTCTGACAGATTGTGGCGGAGTTTCTTTATCAGGTGGAGTTTGTGCTGGGAGTCGACCACAGCAGCCTCTGTCTCCGTCCGGGAAACTCTTTTTCTACACCTGCTGAGCTCCTCCAACCAAAATCAAGATGCCTAAAACGGTAAGAGCAAATAAGAGGTTTAGAAAAGTTGATCTATTTTAATAATATCGAAGATATAAGATGGAGGAATAAGCAAAAACATTCCTTACCTTGTCTGATTTTTTTGTGACATAAAACACACTAAGATCTCATTATTAAAAGATGGGGCTCTAATGTGTTGATTTGGTAAACAGTGTCAAAACTTATCATTGACATTATGAATGTTTTGAGCCTGCTTGTTAAAATATAATTTGGAAAAATTACTTTCGATAGAGTATCTCAGTATTAGAATGTTTTTGGGTTTCTATAGAGAGATTTTTTTTCTGTTTCATTCACAAAACATTGGGAATTATATGCTATGATTTATATGCTATAGTGGCAGTTAACTAGCTGAATAAATACATGAAACACAAACATGATCCTCTTACAAATTATATGTCAATAATATGAACCTGGAGCCATTCTTTTCCATTGACTATTAACTAGATGAATATTGATTTTAACACTATTCTTGAATTGTTAAAAACTTTTTTTTTTTTTTTTTACTTTCTCACAACCACAGTTTTATTCATTAACCCAAAGTAGAGTTTGACCTATGCTGTGCACATTCCTTGGTAGTAAAAAGCCACTAAAATGTGACTTTTTCTTTACTAAACGACTCGTAAAGATTCTAAATATTAGTGAACATTGTGTTTTAAAGGATTCTGTACCATTTGGAGATTGACTTCCACAAAGAGACATATTATCTAAAATCAACTTTTATGAGCTTTTTACTATATTATGATAGTGTTCCCTCATCATAAACCTATCAAAGTTGTATTCTGATCGATTCATGCATGTTTGAGTAATCTTGCATTGTCCTGCATTTGAGGCTTGAGCGCTCAGAAAATTTCTGTATTCACCCACCCCATATCTCCGCCCACTGCTTTGTGCTCTCTTCTGTTTATTCACAAATTTCAAACACTAAGTCATACAAGTTAAATGTTGCCTGAGATTCAGAACAGACATTTCTTCAGTACTTTATGAAGATATGAGTCTGGTCACTGGTGAATCTTCCTACTTTCAAATGGGAGTGATTGACAGGTGCATTAGCCAACCAGGGACGTGTGTGGTCCATCATATTGGAAAAAATAAAGGAAAAGATATTAAAGGGGTCTGAAAACCTTCTCTGATTTCTGCAGAATCAGTGAGCAAAGCACTAAACTCTGTTAATTTGACATGAGATAAATTAGATTTTATTTGTAAATGACATGTGACCAATGAGCTCCTTTGTTTCACATGTGTCACTGAAAAAAAGCTAATCTTATTGCACGATCACATTTGACCATGTAAATGAAATTTTGCTGCAAAGAGAGATGGGGTTTCTTAAGTCAACAGACATGATTCCATTTGCTGTTTTAGATCAATATTGTGGTTTACACTGAACAAAATGTAAATTATTATCTACGTAAATTATGGTTTAATAGTAAATATCCAAAGAAAAAGATATGTATTATGTATTTTTTAAAGTTTGAGACAGCAGTTTTTGAGCCAGTGAAAAGAGCATATACACCTAAAACACTGACTATAAAATGGTTTAATATGGTGTGAACACGACTATGTGCATTGCTGAGTGCCCTCTACGAGTAATGGTTGATAAGAAATGCAGACAGGTGCACTATTCCTGTATCTAGTTAGTAAAAGCTTTCTTAAGAGGTCTCTAGTCTATGACGTCTGTGTAAAAGTAGCCAACATCATATTTAACTAAGATAAACTAAAGAATACATGCTATCAGTGTCTTTGTGGGAATTTTGCAGTTTTACGATACAAGGGTAAACAACTGGATATTAGTCAGCTCTGAACAATGACGTTATTGTTTTACTCACTTTTCAATAAGGGCACTTTCACTAATGGACTATTTCTAAAGAGTACACTGTTAAGTAAAGTAAAAAAGTTGTGATCTTGCGCTGAATAAATGAAAAATAATTATCTTTAGTAATATGCAAATATGGTTTCATAATATCAAATTTTAGTGTTATGATTTAAATATTTTTCATTTAAGATTATTTGCAATTATTGACAGTATTGGCGAAACAACAGCGTAAACTTTATGAACAGCTTTCTGAATGATAAAGTAACAGTAGTGACAAACCGTTTTTTTGTTTGTTTGATTGTTTTTTGGGTTCTTACTATTATATTATGGCCTAAATAATAATAATTAACTAATTTGACATCCCTTAGAGGTGCACTGTGTAACTTTCCGGGTGGAGGGTCCGTCACCATGGAGATGTTGTTGCTTTGCCTGGAATCTTTCACAATATGATATTTAGCTTTTCTATTTCCATGGAGACAAGCACCAAGCCAATTTATAGGTTAAATTTGTGGAGAGGTGTGCATGCTTACAGTAGAATGCTTATTTTTCAAGCTATTGTTTTATGGAAAAAATACCTATCAATAAATAATAAGCACGTTTAATGTCATACTGCGGGACATACCAGAGAAAGCAATCTCCCTAGCATATCTCCACAGACATAACCAGGTGCTGGACTCTTACCAGAAAAGTTACATAGTGCAGGATCATTGGATACAAAAAACAGCTCATTTACTCTTGTAGTCCTTGTCCTTAAATCTAAGATGAAAACATCAGCGACAGCCTCACTAATATGCATCTGTTTTTCTGAACTCTGATCCATGTTATTTTATTGTTTTTTGTTTG
Source organism: Boleophthalmus pectinirostris (assembly GCF_026225935.1). Lineage (NCBI taxonomy): Eukaryota > Metazoa > Chordata > Actinopteri > Gobiiformes > Gobiidae > Boleophthalmus > Boleophthalmus pectinirostris. The sequence goes on along the minus strand of NW_026571374.1, from coordinate 4,841 downwards.
CATGTTGTAGCTATGTGTTAAACTTTCTCTTGGCCAGCATGCCCTTGAAGATTTTTTTTTTTTTCAGGTTAAATAAAGGCTAAAAATCTTTACCATTAGTACACTGCCCTATGAGAGAAAACAATCCTTTTAGCAGTAGCAGTAGCAGTAGCAATAGTAGTAAAAATATTAGCAAAAGAAATACTTTTCACTTCTAGCAAAAGAAATACTTTTCACTCTTGTTGAAGCTGCTTGTAGTGCAGTTTTACTTGTGCTACAGTCATCATATTTTTGCATCTTGGGCATTGGATGAATAGCTGTGAAAAAAAATCAGGCAGTGAATAATTGGATAATTATTAGCTCACGTGTACAGCAGTCTTTAAAACATTACACACAACATTAAACTTGTGTTTAAGTTGAGAATCATTAGTGGATGTTCAAAATGGCTGATCCAGTTTCGTTGCTTAAGTTGGTTTATCTTTATGACACCCGGGGTGTGATCTGTGCTAATAAAATTGTGCAACATCTTCAATCCCAGCATGCTCTGCTCCAAAGGGTCATGTGGTTCTTCTATATTGCTGTCAAACTCATATATTTCATTCCTATGCGGTGAAAGTTGCCATAGCAAACATTTTAGTTAGTACAAAAGAGTTCCATGTGCCAATCTTTTATTACAAGTATTTCAATGTATATTTCAAGTACCATTGACAACGCAGTCAAAACCTGAGCCTCTGCAGACTAAGACTAAGGGTTTCAAACCAGGACTAGAACAGGACCAAATCAAGTCTATATCAGGACTAAACTGAGCTGAAACCATGAAAAGTGTGAATCTATAGGAAGCCAAACCAGCCATAACTAAATGAGACTAGTATTATGAAATGAAACTAAATAGGAACAAAGAACTTAAAAGCAGAATTCTGTGTACATAGCTAGTTGCTATCTCAAGTAGTTCCTAGGTCATGTTGGAAAGCTCTCCATGTTTTGAGTTTAATCTCTGCAAGGACCTTGCAGCACCTTGAATGAAAGTCCAAAGTCTAAGAGATAGTGGGTAATTATGGTTTATGAGCAGACCACTTCATACTTCAATTATGTTTGGTCTTATAGTTTCACAAGCAAATTAAATAATTAAAAACATGTTACAAAAGGTTCATTGGGGGAAAGTATCAGTGTTAGCAAATAGGAAATTGTTTGATGAGTGGTTTACAAACAGAAATCAGGTCATGTGACTAAATGGCTTTTTTTTCCTTTTTTTTTTTTTTTTTGCAGGTCAATGTTCGTGTCACTACAATGGACGCGGAGCTGGAGTTTTCCTTTCACCCCAACACTACGGGCAAGCAGCTGTTTGACCAGGTCTGGACTGTAACCTACAAGAATAAACCTGTACTTTATTACTCTTTATTATAGTTTGAATGGGCACACATAAGTTTGGATCATTTTCAACATGCCTTAAAACAAGTTGAACCTACAAAGATTTTTTTATGGACATATAAATCTTATACTATCTTTTTGTTGTTGCTGGGAGTAAAGGTATTCAATAGTATTTTACAACCTATAATTTTATTTATATATATATATATATTTTTTTTAATTATTATTTATTTATTACTTATTATTAACCTGTTTAGCCCTAAATTCATGTTTGGTCATATCCTCGGGAAAGGAAAAGTAAATATAAATTCAGGTTTTTCTCAGCCTGTACAAGGCCTACATGGATGATCTTGGTGTCTACGTGAAGCTAAAACTCAACACAATGCTTTCAATTCCTCCTGAAAAAAATATCAAATTAAAACTGAAAATTGCCTTTTAAACTTAGGAAAAAGTCCAGGTGTCCTGAGCCAATCTGGTGCCCTTGTGCCACCAATTTGCCAATTGGCATCATCAGATTTTATCACAATAAATAATTTACTGAGAAAAAAGCTAATTCTGATACACAAGCACAGTAAACAAAGCATTTTCAAACAATTAATGTCACAGTTTGACCCATAAAGCTGGTTTTGAGTTGTGTAAATCAGTTAAATAAAAAAAATAAAAAAATCATAATTAATTATCACATTATAATATTATTAATTCTAAAATTTTCATAATTTCCATTTTAAGATGGAAGAGGGACAAATAGGTACTCTCTCTTTTCTCCTAGAAATGTTTTCACTAGATTTTTTTAATTTAATTTTATTTTTTGTACATTTACAATATATGGCAATAATGCTAATGCTAACACTAGCAAAAATGGCTGCCAGCAAGCAACAGTCAGCAGGGCCACGGGGGCTGAGAGGGGACACAAGCTGAAAACAATATCAACCTCAAACTGTGGTCATTATTATTTATATGCCTGGTTTAGCATTAACATTGAGTATTAATTCTGGGGAAACAGCTTTTAATGGAAAACCAGCAAAAGGGAAACTTTTTTTAAATTTTGTATTAAATTTGTCACTCTTTAGTTTGTTAAATTTAGTTAGTTAAATTAAATTAGTTGCTCTTTAATTGAGCTGAGTTCATTTAATCTGAAAGTGATTAATCTGGCTGTTCTGCTGAGTTTCCTCTGATTACATAGATGAATGACGTGTTGGGTTTGCTATTATTAGAATTTTTATGGCACTGGTGGGTGTGGCTTTGGGCAGGATTTGGGCCCATGGGTGGGCCTGTCAGGCACACATAATTGTATTTTGTATTTTGCAGTAGTGTAGTAGTATTATTTATTTCAGCGTCCTGTTATTTGCAACATTTTGATAACAATTTTCCATTCAGTATAATATTTTGTTTAAAATTGCTAATCATTATGGCAATTCTAAGGATCGGGTGCTTTATACAGATATTAGATAAATACAGACCATAACCTGCCCTGTATTATGCAATATTGAGAATGATATACTGTGTAATAAAGAAGGATTTACATGTCTTTACTGTGCACAGGTTGCCAGAACCATTGGCCTGCGTGAGATCTGGTATTTTGGACTTCAGTTTGTCGACAGCAAAGGATTCATCACATGGCTCAATGCAGACAAGAAGGTATAATGTTTGTGTGTTCATGGCATTCTGAAAAACAATATTTGACAGCATTGACGTCACTCTACTTGCACTCTTGAGATTAATTATAGAACGTATGACTGTAAAAGTGATTATTTTAGTTCAGTTTTTGCTGCTGCTGTTAAAGCTGCTGCTGTAACTTTTCTGGTGGATGATCCGTCAAATACTTTTCTCCATGGAGATGTTACTGCTTCATCTGGAATGTTTCACTGTATGGCATTTAATATTTCTATCTTCATGGAGATCAAACCAGACCAAGTTACTGGTCAGATCTGTGGAGAGGCAACTCTGCTCACAGTAAAAATGCCTGTTTTTTTAAAGTATTTTTGAGCTATGTAATTGAATAAATGTAAGGTACCGTATTTTTCAGGCTATAAGGTGCACCGAATTATAAGACGCAATATCAATAATGTTGAATTCTCTCGTCTATTTTCATACATAAGGTCCACCAGATTATAAGGTGCATTAAGCGAAACAAAACAGTCAAATAAGTCAAACTTTATTGAACTCAGTCACAAGAACTCTCAACATTGTTGTAACACATACACTGACTTTTTCAGTTCATTCTTCTTCCACAAGTCCATCAAATTCTGTGATCCATATCGAAGTATCTGAGTTTAACATTTGGGCAATTTTGGAATCAAGCATGCCCGGATCCCTCTCGTCATTTTCCGAGTCAGTCTCGTTGCTGTTACTTGCTGTTCAGTGATGATTCCGGCCTTCGGATGACACTTGAGACATTGAGACTGATACCTTAGCCCTGGCACTCGCAATCCATTGGCAAATAGTGGCTTAACTCGCCTAGCGTTTCCTCCCTGTCTTGGTGAATGTGTATTACTCCACAAGGCTCCTGACTACGGTAGCCGTAATGCTCCGACAATCCATCAAATGGTGCGGCTTTGTAGCTTACCAAAGTTGTACTAAAACATTTTGACAGATTTTTGAGCCCCATGTACCACATAAAATTGGTTCAAGGTCAGTAATCACAACTTTAATTAATACATAAGGCATACCGAATTCTAAGGTGCACTGACGATTTTTGAGAAAGGATTTTAAGTGCGCCTTATAGTTCGAAAAATATGGTATAGCTGTTTAATGTCATATTGTGGAACATACCAGGAAGAGCAATCCATAGAAACACGCATGTGACGGACCCCCTCCCAAAAAGTTTCATAGTGCACCTTTAAGTATTGCATTTGTCTCTATCATTTTAGTGTCTCTATTCCATTGATTCTCATTTGTAGAACATTACTGACTATAGTAAAGACTGTAGTTGCATCATGTGTGGCAACACCAGCTTGTAAATATATACAGAAGAGTGAGATATTAACTAGATGAGTTACCTGACATCCTGCCTTGAGGTGTTCATTCTGTATCTCATAATTGCCTTTGATAACTGTATTTGGGAACAAATCAAAAAGGTCAAAACCAGGACCTTATAACGTTATCAGATACACAAATAAAACAATAAACCTTTATTTTCCACACCTAACAGCCATTAATAGTTTTAACATGGAAATAGCACTTGGCATAGCCTGTAGTTCAAGGTTGCACGTTCAATTCCAGCTCTGACTTGTACTGTTGTTGAGTCATTAGGCAAGACAATTCATCTGGAGCCATCTGCTTGTCTCTGTTTTTGAGATTAAGTACATCAGTTTTCATGGAGGTGCCTACAGGCCAAGTTAGGCCAATCATGGTATAAAAGCAGATCAATTTAATGCCATACTATGGAACATTCCAAGGAAAGTTACTATAGCTCTATGGAGGCAAACACATGGCAGACCCCCACCAGAAAAATTACATAGTGCACCTTTAATATATTTCTAATCTCATTTTTG
>NW_026571373.1:0-25000 GCF_026225935.1 Boleophthalmus pectinirostris | reverse complement strand
GAACAGCCTTTACATGGAGTTTCTTTGATAAACATGTGTGACTGAAACAAAACACAACTTAGGTATGTTTCTCATGAGGAAACAACATTATAACAGAAAATAGCGTAATATGGGCCCTATAATCTGAATTTCTCAGCCAAAGCCAGAGTTGCATTTTGAGTCAGAGATTTATAGAGTTTGAGCCACTGTGTGGTCTACATATCATATAACAACATATCTACCACATTAGTGATGTTTTTGAATATTTACTCAAAACTGTGCAACTGACTCAGTGCCAAAGTGTGTAGCACAAACTTTAGAATCCCTGATTTGGATGTATATCAGTATCATTAATTAAGCCTATGGTGAACTGAACTGTCCAGCTGCTTAAACCAAACCAAGCCAAGATACATACGCCTCGAGTAATTAATCATCCCAGCGGGGTTGTGCTGTGGGAAAGCATGCAGTGTCAACTTTCAGCAAAGAAAAATATGCAATATAATGTAGTTTACACAAGTTATATAGTGCAGTCATTGATTTATGAGAGATATTTAGACAAGGCCTGCTGTATATGACTGAGTAAAGTGAATATTATGTAACTTTTTGCTGCCATATTGTGCTGAAATGTTAAAACTCTACCATTATGTTTAAAAGTCTAACAGTCCGTGAAGGCATCGCTGTTAATTAACCATGTAATTTCCCTATTAAAACTAATTAACCCTATACATGCCATTATTGCTCCCTAGAGAGGCAGCTCTGACTTTGTATTTAAATTAATTCTTGTTTTACTGACCTAGTTTTGGGGTGTTGTCAGCTTTGGCGACTTTATCCTCCTTTTTGGGGGGTTCTTTGGTAGGTTTGCGTGTCTCCGCTTGGCTCGGTTTCGCAGTAGTAGTTTTGATTGCAGATTTTCGTGTTGTGGCAATCGTTGCATTGACTTTTCCATATTTTGGCTTCACAGTAGTGACAGTTTGCGTCCCTTTTGTTGGTCTAAATGAAGATGTAGGCTTTGGAGTTGATTTTAATAAAGAATTCCTATCTGTAGATGCCCTTTGAGCGTGAATCAGCGCTGCGTTCAAGTAAAGCAGAAAAAGCGCTGCAGCTAATGTGCACAATGACTTTTCCATCCCGTTCATCGTGTGCAGCCAAAGTGAAAAGGAGAAAAAAGATCCTGGGCGCACGAGGAGCCAGAGGAGCTTTCACAGTCCTCCCTCCTCCTCCTCATGCGGTCCCGGCCCGGCCCCGAACCCCCCTCCCCAAAACTCAATGCTCCTGTGGAAATTTGTGAAAAATTTGTGCTTTTAGGCCATTTTTTTTTTCTTTTTCTCCTTGCAGTTCATTCAGGGTGAACTGACCTACAGGCCCCATTATGAAATTAGATACAATGATACAAAGGCTAATAAACACTAGATAAATGACAGTGCCAATTAAGTTTATTATGAGTGCTCAGTGTGAAATTGCAGCAGAATGTTTGCTGTTTTAAGACATCATTGAAACCTGGTTCTGTATCTATTTCTACCACAACAATAGCCTAGTGAACAATTGGCAACAGTTGTCATGGTTGGTCGAAAACTAGACTGCTTCACAGATGGCTGATTGAAAAGGAAGAGAGTTCAGTCTTCAGTAAATAATGTTGGCCTATGGAATTATACACATTTTATTATTTATTTATAATTTATTTATTATTATTTTGTTTCTGCAATATTTTGGCAGAAGAGCTTATGCTGCATCGTTCAAAACTCTGAATTTTTATCAGTATTTGTTGTTAAACGTGTTTTATTGGTATACAATTCTAAAATGTTAATAATAATTCAATTAAAATATGAAAATAAATGTACAGCAGCGCTACACTTCATGATAAAAAGTAGTAATTTGTTAAACCTTTATTTTGAAATGCAGAAAACTAGAATCTGATTGGTGAGTTTGTGTGACGTGTACAGCGGAAGTGTCACGCCAGTAAGCGGAATCATAACATTGCATTTGGCGTGGTTTACTCTTTATAAATCGCTTCGTTTCATGCTCTTTTGCCATGTTTCAATGTCCCTGACATTAAGAAATATTAATTAGGAACTGGCGTCATAAAAAATCAGTAAATTTTTCTTGCATTGCTATGAAAACATGGGGTGGATCGATCTGAAAAGTGTTCTGCTGTTACGTGCTAGTAGCAAATGGCTGTGCGGAGGTGAACACGTATCCTGTGCAAAGTAAGTGCATCTTTTCATATGTCATTCATTCATTTATTTCATTATATAATTCTGGCTGAACATAATAACTGGTTACAATCATTTATTAGGCACATGTGTGCATGTAACGATGGCTCAATCACCCACAGCTTGCCTTTCTGCTACTAAAGCATGCAAAGACACATTGGGTTTACCACATGTGCGTGTAATCCAGTCCAACAGAGCTTTATGCATCCTTTATTAATTTGCTAATGTAGTTGTTATTTGTATTAACTTGAGTCCACATATCAGACACACTCCACATATCAGAACTACTTCCCACTTCTGCATACACATTATGTAGGGTGTAATTTCTGACTTATGTCTTACACTATATAGCTGGAATACATATGGGAATAAATAGGCAACTAAATTGGCATTTTTGGTTTCTGCAGTGTAAATAAACACTCCTGGATTCCTCATGTTAATCAGTGTCTACTACTACAGTTTTGATATGCAGGCATGCGTAACTAATCAAACTTTTGTTTATTGATATTTACAGATGACAGTACTGTAGTTCAGACCCTTCTGCTCCTCCGTCCTCCTCCTGTGAAAGTCATGTGACCCAGATTTGCATGGTTTCCTTGAAGCCAGTTTCAGGATGCCCCGACTGGAGGAGTTGGCCAACGTGGCTCTCAGGGTGCCCAGTATCCTGGTGCTTGACCTGCTCTACAAATGTGATATTGAAGGCTTAACGGAGCACCTCAAAGCCAAAAATGAAGACATGCTTTTTAAATACAAATATGTCATCTGGAACTTGTACTACATTGGTAAGTATCCATGGGTCATTGGAAAATGTCACATACAGAATGACTGTATGCAACAAATTTCGGTTTATGTACCATATAGACAAATACAGTCAACCATTCACACTTGCATTCATAAAGGGGAATACAAAGTCCTTTGCACTGAAACCATGACCCTACTTAATATCATTTGAAATCAAAATAATATGTAAAGGAGGAAAAGAAAGTGGTCCAAGGGTTATTAAACTGCGCTACTCAATTCAAAAAAAATTTTAATGAATACTGTCTTTGATATAATTCTTCCTCATTAATATATTCTCTTTCTTAATATTATCTTTCTTTCAGGTCATGTGGTGAACCTTGTGGTGTTGATTTTGCCCCTCAGACACATTGTGACGCTCTACCTCCACATCCTCACTGCTCTGCTCCTATACATGGGCCATCAGATTTCCAAGTGAGATTTTCCTATTCCTTGGATTTAAAATAAATAAATAAAAAAATACACAACATATTTATTGTCCTATCTTGTCTAACTGGGACAAAACTATTAAAGGTTTTAGGTTACATAATCTCAAATAAATAAGATCCTTACATTTTTAATAATCCTGTGTGAATTCAGGGACTACGTTCGAGAGGAGCTGCAGTTTGGTTATGAAGGGGCCGTGTACCTCAACTCTCTGGCCTTCAACAGATTTGTCTCAGCGCTCACAAGTAAGTAAGACATTTTTCCCTATAAATTCCAAAGCTTTACCATGTGTATACAGCACTTCAAGAAAACTCTGGGAAAGGTAAAATTTTGTGTTATTTTGAAACACATTGCACAAATAGTGTACAGAAACCATATTATAAATTATATTTTACTTGTTATTGTAATTATTTAGATGCACTGATATATTTCTTAGTTTTTTATTTATATTTACAATTACTTATAAATAGCACAATTTACATGTTAAACAAATGAATGCTTTAAAGGTTTAAATATTTTTTTTTGTGTGTGTGAATATTAAATGGTTCACTTTAACGTCCCCATGGAGACAAGCCAGTGGTGTACCCTCCACCAGAAAAGTTACTCAGTGAACTTTTCTTCTATGCTGTTATTTGTGTTGTACAGTATGCCTGATATAATATACTATTTTACCTTGTTTTTTTTGTGTCTTTTTCAGGTCAGATTATCCTCAGTACGTTGTGTGCCTTCCTAATGAAGACTAGAAAGGTGTGGATTTTCTCCGCCCACATGCTCCCCCTGCTGGCTCGTCTATGCGCTGTCCCTCACGCCACTCTGCTCATGGTCAATACTTTTTCTATGGGGCTGACTGGAGCAGGCATCGCTGTGTTTCTGCTTTCACATCTTTTTGTGCCCTATGGACTTGCAAGAGCAGCCTACTCAGAGTTTCTTCAACTAGAGGTACAGTTACTAAAAAACTTTTAGGCCAATTTATTAAGATAGCTAATTATTAACATATTGTATCAGATGTATGGAAAATTGATACAAGCAAGAAGAATGCAGCAGTGTAAAAGTTTAAAAATTAGTGAAAAAACAAGACGGTAGGGCTAAAAGATTGATTGATTTGAATAGTATTAAATAGTAGCCATCAGGAAATCACAAATGCTGCAATTATTTAGTCGATAGATATCCTTTTTAGGATCGATGGGAGGGACAGCCCATGTTTGGACATGCTCAGATAAGTGATCTATGGATGGAAGCATGCTGTAAGATAGGAGGCTTAGTTCAATGACAGTAGTTGTTGATGTAATTATAAAACACAATGGAGTTGTCTCCATCACAAACAAACTCACCACATAGGCCTGTCACAATAACACATTTTCAAGTGTGATATATTGCTGAAGTAAATATAGACAATAAACAATATTATAGGAACTAATTTATGCCACTGACACAAAAACCCAAGAGCAGGTTTAAACCACAAAAGCTATTCTAAATCTACAACATTTAAAAAAATATATGAGCTGCAATACATAAATAGCAAAATGAAACTCTTTAGTACTTATTTTGCTATCGTAATGAGTCATAGAAGTTGTCTATTCAACCTTTTACAGCTTAAATCGTATTGTATAGCCAAAAAATAGCAAAATACATCCCAGTAATACAAAGAAAAAGACACCAAAAAATATTGTTCCATCTTTCATGTATTGTACAATAAGTCGATAAAGCATTGATCGTGACAGACTTACACCACCACATAAACAAGTGGTGTGATTGATTTAGTAATTTTCTGTCCTGTAATTTTTAGGTAATTGACTTGTACAGACTTATGGCAGTTGGCATCTCCCTGTGGATGCAGTTTGCTGTGCCCGTCCTCTTCAGTGTCTTCTGGTTCGTTTTATTTGTGGTCCAGCTCGGCTCCGACATCTTTTCTGGCAATGTGTCGACGAGTCATCAGGGAATCATCTTCTTCCTGCTCTCAAGGTCGGATTTAATTACACTGAGCAGACCAGTGTCTCTCAAACTGTGAACTCAGTGTAAGTGGTGCACCTCAGAGACTGTATGCTTTTTAAATCTTGTTTTAGTTTTATGTAAAAGAAGATCTATAGATAATATGTCTACTACTGTTTTATCCTGGTTTAGTTCTAGATTAGTATTAGATTGTTCTGGGTGTAGTAGCTCTTGTGAAGACCGATCCATGGTTTTAAGAGTGATAAACAATTTGCACCATCACCATAGCAATTAATAATTCAAAACTAAATATTATATCTTTTGACGGATGAAAAATGGCGTCTTTAAACAGGACACTGAAGCCCATGAATTGTCATGATAGTGCAGTATAGATCTTGGTAAGTCCTTCATTCTTTTCAGTATAGCTTTCAACCTGGATTTTGTTTCATACAGCATAATCATGGTTTAGTCATGGGTTTGTAGTGTTGAATAGGCTAATCTTTCTGTCATCCAGATTTAGATTCATATATTTTATATTTTCTAGTTAGATTTAGTACTAGATTAACCCTTTTTTTTCTGAGGTATCACTTGTTATATAGTAAATGTTTCAAAACTACTGTCATCATAATATATTTCACTCTATAAATGTATTGTTGTGTTACTGACTCTTTTTATAGTGTCTCTGAGTGTTGTGCCACACCATACTCGCTGCTCGGTCTGACTTTTGTTGTGTCTTATTTGGCCCTGGGACTTCTAAACCTATGCAAATTCTACCTGGGAGGATACGCTGCTGTCCAAAATGAGAATGTCATGCACAGGTAAAGAGAATGTCCCTTTGTGTTAGTATAGATTTGTAAAATTTAGCTTGTAATTATCACGTTCAAAGCCATTCATTCTAGTAACCACTCAGTGTCCATATTGTATTTTTACAGTTTTGCTTGTGATTAAATGTTACTCTTTATTTTATTTGCATAATAAAAATCTATCCTAAATATCCAGCTCAAACAATCTGATCAGATTTTGTATTGATCAGAAATGATAATATACAATGTTAATTATTATGCACTTATATAGAGGTAGGCAATATATTGAATTTGTAATAATATTGTGACATATGTATACATTATAAAAGAAAGAAATAATTGTTGAATAAATACTGAATAAAATTTGAATAAACTTATCTTATCTGCACTTTTTGTAATTTCAATCTGAAAGTATGGTTCAGTAACTCATTGCAGGTAGTGTCAGTTGCTGTATGTTTATGTAACTGTTTAACTGTGTAACTAATATTTGTGTATCCATCTTATTTGATCTTACAGAGGTGTGACAGAGGGTGTGACTTTGCTGCTTCTTGCTCTTCAAACGGGTCTTTTGGACATGCAGTCTCTTCAACGCACCTTCCTCCTCAGCATCATCCTCTTCATCGTCATCACGTCCACTCTGCAATCCATGATTGAGATAACTGATCCTGTTATTTTAGCTCTTGGAGCTTCACGCAACAGGTATGAAAAGTACTGTAAATGTGCCTTTAAAGGTCCACTATGTAATGTTTTTTGGCCCGTCACCTGCTTCTTTCTACGGATATGGCATTGTCCGGCCTGGAATGTTCCACAGTATGACATCAAACAGCTCTACCTTACATTTATTAAACTGCAGGTTTTTTATAGCTCAAAAATACCTAAAACAGACATTCTGACTTGTAATGGTCTGGTTTGTTCTCCATGATGATAGAAAAGTTTAATTCCATACTATGAAACTTTCCTGACAAAACAGTAACATCTCCATGGAGAAAAGCGTTTGATGGACTCTCCAACAAAAAGGTACACAATGCACCTTTAATTGTAAATTAAAATTAATCAATCCATGTGCTTAGTCTTATTACAGTATTTAAAGAAGTTATAGTATACTTTGTGGTTGTGTAAAACATAATTGAAAGAGACTTTATTTTTTGTATGTAAAATTTAATATCTAATTAAAATCCAAAATCGACCCAATTTGAAAAAAAAAAAAAATGTAATAACTTTTTCATGGTGTGGTTTGTTGTTCTTAGTTAAATCTTGCCGCTTTATATTTAGATTCCTGGTTTAGTTTTTGGTCTTCTACAGGGTTCATACTGGTTTACTCTGTATTTAGGAAAGCTTTTATAGGAATACTGCAACGCACCACCATTACAGTAACTGAGCAAATAAACATGTTAATTTGAGTGATATTATCATAGTTGGTAATTTTTTTTATAGGAGTCTTTGGAAGCACTTCCGAGGCCTCAGTATGTGCCTCCTCCTCCTCGTGTTCCCCATTTTTATGGCTTACAAAATCTCCCAGTTCTTCCACATGGACTTCTGGCTCCTGATCCTAGTGTCCAGCTGCATGCTCACTTCACTTCAGGTATGAACTGAGATGATAATGGTATGGGTGGGATTAACTACACTGACTGAGGCTTATACTACAGTGTTTCCCACAGGTTTGTAATAAAAATGTGGTAGCGCAAGCGATCTATATTTGAATAATTTTACTGAATACTATATTTTAGTACATAAATATCACTTATTGCCTCTACTGAACAAAGCACTGATTACAGATAAAAATAGTTGCTTTTATGGTTTTAATTCTACAAGCATAAAGCAACATTTGTTTTACCAGTTTTTGTTTAGGCTCAACTAGTTTTTAAAGTATGAAAGTGAAAAGTCGACTATGGGGGGCTACCATAATCTCTGTTAATGGGAAACACTATATTAAGTATTTGTGTAAATTTGGCTGCAACAAAACTTGAATTTCCCTTGCATCAATAAAGTATATCTCTCTCATATAATCCAAACAAAATAGACAAATAAACAAAACCTAATAATATATATATATATATATATATTTTTTTTTATCCAAACAGTATACAATTTCCCTACTAGTTCATTCATTGTTCTGGAAATGCCATACATTTCTCTTTGAAGATACTGTGTTGTGATTCTTGTTTATTATGGAATTTATACCATTAGATTTCACACTTATTTTTAATACAAGTAAAACCCCATTATTTCTTGTTATACAGGTGACGGGCACAATGCTGATCTACTCCCTGTTTATGGTGGAGCTGTTCCGCAGTGATCCGATCGAGAGCCTGGATGAGGTGATCTACTGGGTGAACGCCGTGAGCCGTGTGCTGGAGTTCGTGGTGGCCCTTTGCGTTGTCGCCTATGGGACCTGGGAGTCTCTTTTCGGGGAGTGGAGTTGGATGGGCGCCTCTGTGATCATCATTCACTCATATTTTAACGTATGGCTCAGAGCGCAGTCAGGATGGAGGAGTTTTCTACTGAGACAGGAAGCAGCAAAGAAGATCAACTCTCTCCCCAAAGCCACCACAGAGCAGCTGGAGAGGCACAACGATGTCTGCTCTATCTGTTTCCAGGTGGGCTTATGTACCGCTGGTTGTTTTCAGATGCACTTTAATTCTGGGATTCTATATTGTATTTGTGTGTCAGTGTTTTTACATGTAGGTTTCACCACCGATTTATATGACTTTTAATTACTGAGAATAATTATTACAGGTAATGACAAAATGTTGTAATAGTCCCCCAATATTTTTAATAGTAACAAAATTAAGCAAGACAGTTAATGGGCCCATATTACTCAATTTTGTGATCTATCTTAGTTCTTCATCAAAAATATACCTGGAGTTGTGTTTTGTTTCATTCACACATATTTAACATACAAACCCTGCATATTTAGGTTAAGCTCTTCTCTCAACCAGAAAACAAGTTTTTTATGAGGTAACAACATTATAACATGGCTTAAAGCTCATGGGAATCTATTTTGTGTGATACAGGCCCTTTAAGAGTGAAATGGGTGAGAAGTATGAGCCCTGACCAATAATAGTTTTATTACAAGATTTATTTTAAAACCTGTGATCATTTAAAATTTGAGCTGGTTGACGTGGCCCAAGTTTTTGGCATGCCATTTTTTTTTTCCAAAGGGCAAGGATAGTGCTTTCATAAGTATTCAGTGGTTTATATAATCTTGGCAAAACAAACAACTCTTGACAGCCAAATAAAATAAATATGCTGCCAAATAAACACAGAATTTTGTACTTGAGCACCAAAGGTTTCAGAAATATCCACAATATGTTCACATGTGCTCGGCTTTGTTAATCATTCTAATTTATTCTTCAACATACAGTATATGCATAACTGGATTTTGTTAATTAGAATTGGAGTGCACTCAACTGTGAAGATATGTTAACATGTTCAAGTAATTTTATTCAGAACAATAAAAACTAGTTCAATGCTGCCCTGTCCACATAGACAGTTAGACTTTGATATGTGAGTTTTCCAAAATAGTATATAGTAGAAACTGTAACACTTTACATGATGTTTATTTCTGTCCATCTGGTCTTTCCTGTTTAGTTTAGTGAAATTTTCTCTTGTAGCCCTCAGGCAAATTACTCTGATGTCAGTAATGTTTGTATGTTGTATGCTTGGCCTTGACACTGTTGATGACGGGTTTGTTGTCAGGGAAGTGGTAACCAAATACCTGAAGTGAGCAAAGATCCTATCTACACCTGAGAGCTTGGGTTGTGGCGTCACACATCGTCAGAATATTCAGTTTGTCTAATGAAGATTTTAAGGAGCTGAATGTAAGATTTAGCATGCCGGTACTTTTTAAAGTTGTTTTAGCTAATGTGCTTCTGTGAGTGTTTTGCACTACTGCCAGAAACATAAGGATTTCCACAGTAACTGTTGTCTTTCTTGATGTTTCATCTCAAGCTCTATAAATATAGCTTTTCAGGTGGAGGGTCTGTCAAAGGTTACCAAAAAGTTATATAGCGCACCTTTAAAAAAATATAGTTTCATATTGTTTTCTTTTGTGTATTTACAGGAAATGAACGCTGCTGTCATCACATACTGTGGGCATTTCTTCCATGGAAACTGTCTCAGAAAGTGGCTTTATGTGCAAGAGACATGTCCAATGTGTCACCAGGCGGTTCGACCCAAAATGGCCGACAATAGCCAGGGCACAGATGAAGCTCCCCCAGATGCAACGCCTCAAAATGCCCCTGATTTAGCTGAAGAAGGTAATTTAGCTGAGCAAGAAGTTTTAGCTGAACAAGATGATTTAGCTGAAGAGGATTTAGCTGGAGAAGCTGATTTAGCTGAACAAGAAGATTTAAACGCTCCAGATGAACAAAATGATACAGAAACTGTTTTAGAAGACCAGCCTGTTGAAGATGAGAATGAAAATGACCAATCAGGTGAAAATAAAATGGATTCAAGAGGTCTACGCTTCAGCTTAAGTGGAGAGTTTGATGGTTTTATCAGCCCAAGTAATTCTGCTGATCAGCTGGATGTAACGGCCTGTGATCCCATACAAAATAATGAAGGATCTGGAGATGCACAAAGTTTACAACTGACTTCTGAAATAATGAATGGGGAAAGTAGTTATAGTTGTACTACAGATGAACACAAAAAGAGCAATATTTCAGTGCCACAAAAGGTAAACTTTAACAATGGTGAATCTGCAAGTGAAGCTGGTCTTTAATTTGAGTTCTAACAGCCAACTGCCTTTTTTTTTAGTGTTTATGATGAGAGAGCCCTTCATAACTGAACTTGAGGGTGCTAATATTGACAGAAAATATTTGGGATGCTTAGAAAAACGTAAAACCTGTCCTGCAGGTATGTCAGGACATCCCCTTTAGTGCCTTGAAGGGAGTTGTAGGGTGAGGTATCGCTTGTATTGGGAAGACAACACATCTGCCTTCTTCTGTCAAACAATCAAGTGTATGAATGTTTGTGTATTCTTCTTTTAGTATAGAGGGTACTGGTCATACACTTGGTCCTGGTTTAGTCCTGGTTTGGTCCTGATTCAGTCCTGATTCCTCTCATTTAGTCATCGGATCATTTTTGGCACTGGTTTGTCAAGGGTTAGACCAGTTTTATTGCTTTTTATAGTTCTGGTTTGGCCCTGGTCCAAGTTCAATTGTTGCTTCATATTTTATTGCCCACTAAATGAATAGATTTGAACTAAAATCAATACAATTACGACCAAAAGGACACTGGGATGTAAAATCATGAACATGCATAAATTGTTGTCATTACAGATGGTAGTATTCTTCCAGATTCATGTAGATGGTACAGGCCTTGAAGTGATACTAGTCATTACTGCCATGTTTTTGACAACTTTGACTTTTGATTTGTTGTCCAATAATCAAGATACAGGGCTTTCCTGTGGCTCAGCTGATTAAAATTATTCTCTGTTGAACAATTGTACATAATTTGTAAAATAAATAATTATGTCAAAATATCCCAATATTGTTAATAAGACAGGGAAGTTGCACCAACATTCTCAAAATCAATTTGTTTAAGGGAAGCATATTTACTCAAATATTGGCCCTTATGTGATTTCTTAACTTACAAAATATTTTTTACATTTCATCAAAGATTTTTATTATTATTTTTTTTATTTCTTTGAATTCAATCAGCCATGTGCAAATGTGCACCTTTTTACAACAAAGTAACAATAGATTGAAGACTGGGGCCCCTTGTTAAAGTGAAAACCCTGTAAGCTCATTTTGTTTTTTGTGTAAAAAAAAAAAAACTGTTTGAGAAAGTCTATTTTTAGCTATTTCTACTTCTTTGTAGAGACATTTGCCTCTAATCAGAATCTGTTTTTACTCCCAGACAAAATTTCACTGTGACATGTGGGCCCTGAACAGTTTTGTCCAGAAAAAACAAACAAATATTAACTATTATAAGTATTTCATTCAAAATAGTACTGACAAAGACAATTTGCTAAAGCTTTAGAAAACATGTGAGGATCCTAAAACCAAATTTCATGAGTAGCCTGCCTCATCTATCATTGAGTTTTCTGACAGTTGTGACTTTGAGCAGGTGCATAACCAGGAATCTCCACAGGCACATTACACGAATGACTCCACCGTGGATTACAGCCCTAATCTGTTCATTCTTTTTACCTGGTTTTCTGTGGTCCATAATCTAGAATGCAGATGTTATCACATTTACCAAGTATCCAGTTAGCTACATTAATTCATTAATGATGCAGTTTCCATCCATTGAAGAGGCTATGGTGTAATATATATCATTTTAAATGACATGAACAAAGAGTAAATATGATTTAATTATATATAATTGTATATAATTATTTTTTAATAATATAAATTGGCTTTTAGATCAAATAACTTAACTAAAAATAAATATAGCCTTTGTGCCACTGCCATCTCAGAAATAAAAACGTAGAAATGTAGTAGGCTTTGTCTCCTCTACTAAGTCACATGATGTGTAACATAGTTTGTGATGTTTTTTTGTTTTGTTTTTGTTTCTTTTTAGTTTCATTATTACTATTAATTTATTTAAAATGAAATCTATAATGGGTGAAATACATTATTTCTTGACCCTGTAAAGCAGTGTTGTCTTGTCTAATTAAATGCTGACATGTTGGGGCTGGTGTGTTGTTTTGTCAGCGGGCTTGTAGCCAATCTGCCATCACAGATCATCACTCACAGAGACTGGGCCCGCCCTCGCCTCTCCACAAACCTTCAAATACATGTAGTCCGCCGCTAGTTGGCTATCAGGCACAAAAAGCAAAAGGATATTCTTCGTGGCCCGGGTAACTCCAGCTGGCATTTACGGGAAATACTTACGCGTGATCGAGGCCTTGGCGTTTCTGTCCTGAAAGTGAAAATCTCTGAATTCTTTGGACGCTTTTTACCACCGGGATTAGAGGAAGAACCAACTCTCCGCATTGTGTAGAAAGGCCGTGGGACTTACCCAACACTGTCAATTATTCATTTTTGATCAGATTTACCCTGGCATATTATATTTGCCACCTATTGTAAATAACAGAAAAATACATCAACAGAATGGCCTTAAAACGGATTCAAAAGGTAAGATAATGCCTCGATTATGTTAGCGCTAGCTCACCACACTAGCCTCCTGTCTTCCTGCTAATACGTAATGGCGGTGCGTAGTCGATACTGGTGAAAATCTTCAACTAAAATGTATGTGTGACCAATGTAAACACGTTTCCAGTCTGTACATGTTGTTTTGTATTGTCTGTTTACGAATTAGTTGACAAACATGGCGAGAAGAGATGTCAAAGTGTGGTTAGCATTAGCATTTGAATGTTAGCATCTCCGTTGACGCCGGTCGAAGCGGAGAACACTGGGTAGTTTGGGTTTTTCGAGGCCGCAGAAATTGCTCAACATTTCGACATAAACACAATTGTGTCGAAGTTACGAGAAGTAAACTTTTATCTAAGCCACTCTGAGGTCTCTGAAAGGGATCATCGTAGCCCTGTGTTCTCAGTTTTACCAGAACAAATGAGTCACCTTACGCTAAATGTAAGCTAGAGCCTGGTTTGTGAGGCATTTCCTTGGTATGAACCCAACGCATTTGTTCAATGTCGCAGGGTGTGTGCTTCTCATCTAATGGGCCTCTCCAAATTAAGGAAACCGAAACCAAAAATGGGTCAAAAGTTATCAATGAAGACGGTGTAATGCGATAGTAGTTTCGAGTTTTATTAAAGGGGCCTACATTTGGAGAGGTGGACAGAAGCTCTGACCCAGGCTTTGTTGTGTTTGGCTGCTGCTGATGAGGAACAACTGACCCATTAAAACCTGTTTATTGTCATCGCCTCCAACAAGCGAGAATACTTTGTCTTCACCTGTTTTAACTGAAAAAGTTAAATGTATGTTTTACAAATATGTGATATTGTGGGATTTTTTAAATATAGTTTAGATATGCTGTGCTTGTTATTTACAATATGATTGAGAAATGACAGAAAATCAGAAGTTTTTTGTTGTCTCTCAGCAAATTGTGCTTCTGTCAAATTTATTAAGACATGCTGTAAAACCAGAAATGTGACAACCTCCAAACAATAGTGTTGCATAATAATAAACGTTGGTGAACAACTTTTTACTGATTTATAAAAACATGGATATCTTGTCATCATTTTTTGCAGGAGCTCAGCGACTTGGGTCGTGATCCTCCAGCACAGTGCTCTGCTGGTCCAGTCGGAGATGACAGTAAGTGTTTAATTTGTCAAAGGGTAAACCTGGTAGTTTTTATAGTCATAAGACAGAAAATGTATGTCCATTGTAGTTTTCCTAAACAACTTTTTTCGCACTATTCTTAATATCTCAAGTTATCTTGATTTTTAAAAATCATTTTAGTGCTGCAACTACTACCTTTTGCCAAATGAGCATAAAGATTGTTGACCCCAGTTTTTTGTCTAATACTATTTACTTTTTGCCCACAGTGTTTCACTGGCAAGCCACAATCATGGGGCCTGTAAGTATATTTAATCACCCTTAACAGACTGTATCATTTGAAATTTAATTTAAAACCTTTATCAAAATATAATTTGTTAAAGCTTCAACTTGTTTAAATTATGTAAATGTTTTGAGTGTATTATATAAATGATGCAAATGTTTCTTTCCATTCTGCAGGCAGACAGTCCATATTCGGGAGGCGTATTCTTCTTGACAATTCATTTTCCCACAGACTACCCCTTCAAACCACCCAAGGTACGAAGAACTGCTAAAATCTAGACTACGCACATTTTTACGTACCATCACTACTTACTTCAGGGAAAATGTATTTGTTTTAAAGTGGGCATGCACAGTGTGTCAATTGAATCTAGATTGCATATTGAGTTGACTATCAAATCACACTATAGTTGGTATAACAGTCTGCAAGTACCACATTGAAAATACATGCTGACCCTTTGAGTTTAAACCTGGCATCAAATCCTACATTACATATATTCATTTAAATGTATTCTATTGTCAATTTATATTGATCTTGATATTCATATTCTGTTGTATTGTATTGCATTGTGGCTAGATGTATTAACATCAATAGGCATTGCAAGTCAAAACTGAAACCTAACTAAGGCATCTTTTTACAGCCACAGTTTGCCTGATATGTGAGTTGTATTAGTATTTATGGCCACATTTTATTGGAGCTTCCAGAAATCCATGATGCGCACTTCACTTTCTTTAAGCCATGTCTTCCTTATGACAGCCCTGTGTTATGTAAAGGCTGAACTGACTCACCTGTCGAGTACAACCAGCGCTCACGTGCAGGTGTACACATTTCAAAAACAAACCTGGTGTACTGTATATATATATATATATGTATATATATGTAATGTTTTAAGTAGTAATTAATCTGAACCGAACAGAAAATCATAGTCTGACACATTTGTTGTGTTTACAAGGAATATGCTACCCCTATGTAAAATCTTGGAAATTATTTGAGTGATTGATGTGCTTTGGAGTTATTTTTAACAATTTAGGACTTGCACTCACTTATGGTGATTTGTGATTTTTGGCCCAATTTATCAACTTTGACAATTGAACAGAATGTTTAGACCTCAGCATTGAAAGGGCTAGACTGTACGTGCACAGAGTAGCCCAGTACAGAGAAATGGCAAAAGCCGTTCTTGGGATCAAAATTAGACCTTTGAGGGCAGTCTACCTCTTTTTTTGGATAATCCTAGAGTACTGAGATTGCGTTATTCCACTCTTGTCTTTTCTGGGAATGTTCTGTTAGTGTGTATGAAACCTGACTCCTGTTGTGCCACGTGACTGTCATGATACCGCTCATTCCTCCTGTGTGTAGTCACCTGTCCCATCACTCTGAACTACAGTGACTTGACTTTAATCATATTTGAGCTTCATGTTGTCTTTCTGGTTGTTTCTATTTTTTTTTTCCAGGTGGCTTTTACAACAAGAATTTACCACCCAAATATTAACAGTAACGGCAGTATCTGTCTGGATATTCTCAGATCACAGTGGTCTCCTGCACTTACTATTTCTAAAGGTAAGCATAGTCTGAATGTGTTCCAGATAATGACTTTAAATGACTCTGTAAATTATTTAAATATGCTATGAATTAAACATGCCAATACATTTATAAAAGATATGTAATTTAATGATAAATATTAAAATATGTGTATTTAAATTTTTACATGATCTGATGTTGGTGCTATGCAATATTGAATTCAATCCATCAGGCAGAGAACATCTTATTGCCTGATTGTAGCCTTTGCGTTTTGCTAATTGCAACTGTCCATATTTGGTTTCAGCGGAGAATAATCTATAAGTTTTTACAATTGCTGGTGCAAAACCACGGAACCCATACAATACTTGGACTGAATATACTCGGTCTGTTTTTGAAGGCAAAGGCTGTATCACTGTGCTCCTGCTAGTTTAAATTGGAACTATTACTACATCACATCACACCTGAACTTAGGACACCATGAGCCTACAGTGTGGGTCCTTATTGCCTTACTGCATACTGATTTCAGCCATGGCATTGTATTTAATGTTAGAGCCTTTGGAGAATTCCTGATGTTTTAACTTAACCTGGAGTGAATGTGATCACATAATGCAAGCAGAGCAAACTCTTCCATTGTCCCTTTTTTATGAATGAGTTTTTGATTTTCACACATTAGCAACAGTTTGAAGTTACAACAAATATCTAAGACATGAACACTCAAAATCGAATTTATTTTGATTTTTTTTTTTAAGTTATAGGACTTAAAATGACAGTGGTCCCTCTGATAAAACTCTAAACTTTCCAGTTTTTATGTCATTTAAATGATCTTAAAGGTTGAGCAATCATGTAATCAGGTATAGGTGTGTATGTTAACATGGCCAGCTGCTTTTGAATATCTCATTGGCCTGGCACAGTAGTTTGGCAAAAGGGATAATGCTTTGTTAATGGTAGTGGCACTTGCCCTACCTGTTTCTATAAAAGGTTATAGCATTTTCGGTTATGTGTCAGTCTGCTGTTTGAGCCCGTCTGTGCACTAAAGCTATCGCTCAATAGAAAACTAAAATGTTTTCTATTTTCTTTTTCAGTTCTTCTGTCCATTTGCTCACTCCTGACTGATCCCAACCCAGATGACCCCCTAGTGCCAGAGATTGCACGAATCTACAAATCTGATAACCCCAGGTACGGCCTTCTCAACAAGCTCCTTCTTTTTACCTTTAAATTTACTCTACATCTAGTGCTTTACTGTGGTTGCTTTGGGCTAGTTTTGTACGTCGACTTAAAATGAGCCCGTTAAGATAATCCTGATTTCACTCTGTCAGGTACAATAAATTAGCTCGGGACTGGACTAACAAGTATGCCACATAAGGTAAGAAGCGGTGGGGTCGTGTTTTACAAAGCAGGTTTAATCCCAACTCTGAGGTAGTCGGCCTGATGGAGGCCTGCACAGTTCTCATTTGGTAAAGGGTCTTATCTCCGTCCTATCCTCAATCGTGAAAAAGCTCATAAACTCATTGCCGATTTAAATAATTAGGATGTCAGGAATGTATTAGAAAAGTGAGGAATATAAAACTTGAAGCGTTTGTCTTCTGGATTGGGTCTCCCCGATAAAATGAAAACATGCACAAGACTCGAGATCTGGAGATGGGTCCAGGTAATGGGCTGCGTGGAGGAATAGGATGGATCAAATGCAGCAGATTAGCTTCCATTCTGAGAAAGTTTAGGTAGAATTTTACCAAAAGTGAGTTCATGTTTGTGTCCTGTCAGTTGACTTAAATGGCAAACTCTTGGTTTTCAGTTGTCATGATGAATTCCTCCCCCTCTTTTTTTTTTATTTATTTATTTTTTATTTTTTGGCTTTATGGATGGATTTTTTTTCCTCCACAACCCTTGAATTAACTCGAGTCTAATCAGACTTTTAACTAGTTAATAATTAACTCAGAGTTTGTTGAGCCTCCTTTGTGAAACAGACCCTTGATTTGTCTGTAGTTTTTTTTTTTTTTACTTTTTTTAAATTTTTTTTTTTAAAGCACTTATTGGACATCTTGAATGCAACGTTTGGTTTCCCATTATTAAAGTAGTTGTAGAAAATGTTTTGTCCATTTTGGTGGTGAATGTTAAATCAGTTTGCTGTTTGTAATGGTGATTGCAACTTCATTATCATCAAGAACAAAATGGCACTTGTTGAATAAAACTGCACTGGGCTTGTGCATGTTTTGGTGGGGAATGTTTTTCTTTTAAGTAATTGTGGTTCCCAAGACTACAGAAGGTATGTAGTTTTGTGGGGCAGGTGTCTGAGTAGTATTGTTGGATTTTTTTTTTTTTTTAATGATTAATATAAAAGTAGGAGTATGTAATATCAGTCATCTTAAAACTAATTTGCTGTGTGGTACTTCAATGTGTGAACCAAACTCTTACCCTTTACTTGTGCATAGCTAAGAAAATGTATATGGGTTAATGACTTGTCTTGTTTTGTTCATTAAAATGGTTGTAAGTTTCATCTTGACTCTGAAACATATTCTGAGCACAGAATGGGTCGCGTTCATGTGACATCACAAAGTTGTAGAATTTGATTTTGGTTAATATCTTCTCGTGTGGATAGGCCCAGTATTTACAATTTCAGTCTGAATTGAGCAAAATTGGCAATCCAAAGAAATTTGCTAGATTGGACATTGGCTTTGCTTCCAAATATTCATTCAGCTGATATCCTGGCAGGGCATGGAAACTGATGTAATTGTCTGTAGTCTCTATTTGAAGAGACTAGACTCTGTTTATAGTATCGATCTGTGTCAAAACTGAAAGTTGATTGATGCAGCCTCAAAACAATAGTGAAATTTTCTTTACAATTGCTTCAGAAAGTTGGCCGCCTTATATGCCAGAGGCTTAACAGGCTGCAAGTACTATGTAAGTACTAAAATGGTACAGTTTTCAATGCTGAAGATGTGATTATCAGTATTAGTTATCAGCTACAAGATGAAAACATGGCAGGTTTGTGGAGACACTTGCTAATAAGTTGGACATATCTTCTAAAAATAAATTAATTAATAAAAAAAAAAAAATACATTTCTGACTGAACGCAACCTGTTATCCTGCCTTTTCAGAGTGGTACTAAGTGGGTAAAAAGTTGATGCAGTTTTGTGCATGAACTTTTAGACTAACGGCATGAATTTAAATACATGTGAATTATGTCTTTTATAAAGAAGACTTGTTAAACACTTTAATGTTGTGTTTTTTTCTTTTTCAGATACTGCAAAACTGCAAAAGAATGGACACAAAAGTATGCGATGTGATGGGACCATTTCTGAAGCTGGACACATTACAATTGCTGGTTCAGATTTGAAAAAATTCAGTTTTCTTTTTCACTTAGACTTTTTTTCTTTATTTTGTTAATAATCAAAGCATTTTACCCCTGTCCTCTCCACCTGCAGCGCTCATAAGAAGATGGTGTTTTCTCTATATAGGACTTGTGCCAGTTTTAAATGGTGTCCCCAAAATCACCATTTAATCTGAAGTTTTGAGCATGCATTGGTTTCTTAATGGTGGGTTGGATGTACAGAGCACTTGAGTGATTTTTCTAAACTTGAAATTTTTAAAGTTGTGGTCTAAAAATTAATAAATATTCAATGCTCTTAAGGTTTTTTGGTTGACTGGTTCTAGGCCTCTTCTATATAAAGCTACATCAAGTTTATTATCATTAGCATAGCAATACACACATGACATGACAAACGTAAAAAGAAAATGTCTAATTCACTATCAAGTGTACAGAGAAGCACAGCAATATATTAATGTTAAGGAAGCCAATATAAAACATCATTGTTGTATTTTATGCATGTTAATAAAGTTAGGCTATTATATTGAAAGTGTCTGCAAATACAGTGGGTTGTAATGCAGAGGAGTTTGACACATTCCCCTTCAAATACAATTGTTTTTTGTTTTTTATTATTATAGAAGAAGCCAGTAGAGGGAGCTCTTAGGTCTACGCCCACTTGAACACTGTCTTCTTGTAGCCCTTATGATGCAAAGCTGATGGTTGATACTCAACTCATGGCTCTGTTCTTTTTAGTTTCCATTCAATAAAGTTACTTAAAACCAGAAATGGTGGTCGTCTTGTGTTTTGTGTTTGTTTGAGTGATGACAGAAAAATATTGGCTGTAGGTATTGTTAGTGATATTGTAGGGAATTTAAGATAACTTATGAATATTCCTTTTTATTGGATGAATTTTGATTATTTTTAATGCCCACTGACAAAATTTTGTAAGCAGGTTTTCACATAATATTTTTAAGTACATTGTGTAAATAAGAATACAGAAATGTATTTGATGGGGAGGGGTCCTAAAAAGTGAAAAGTTTCCTGGTCTTGTCTCCATGGAAATGTTGCCTGAAATATTCCACAATAAGGCACTAAATGTATAATATTAACAAGTCAAAGACCAGGCAAACCAGTAACGCCCTATGGAGAAAAGCAGCTGCGCCAGAAAAGTTACATTGTAATGTACACCTTCAGGTTTTTTATTCTTATCTATAGATCAGCTGACTGTCATGCTGTGATCACGTGGGCGGAAATGCCTTCATGTAAATAACTAACTGCTGAGGAAGTTCATTACCGCGACTCACTCTTCTTCGTGGATCATGGCTTTATTCGTAGAGCTCTTTGTCAGTGTCTCGTTGTTTTTCTGCTTTGCTCGTGTGTGCGGTAGTGGCCTCTCTCTGAACGGTAAATGGGGGCTGCGAAATTCAAACGGATCTCTGAATTTGGGCGCACGGGTCCCCGGATGTGCGCACACCGCTCTCCAGCAACAAGGGCTCATCCAGGTCAGAGACTTTAGGAGAACTGGGCCACATTTCACTTACAATTCATAATGTGACAAAGCAACACAGAAAATGTCAGTAGCATCAAATGTTACATCATTTCAAGTGCCACCATGTGCGTCTTTTGCTTTGCTGTACCTTTACTGTAGATATTAGTATTATCTTAGTGAGAATCAAGAAAACAGGTCTTCCAGTGTGCATGCGTCATTTTTCATCTGTAATTAGGCATAAATTAATGCATAATAACAAAATTAAATAGTTTGTAATTATATCAGAGAGACTTCATTGATCTTGGGAAGTTTTGCAGCAGCAACATTTACACTGCACTTCAGTCTCCTTTGTCTCAGTCAAATGTCTCAGTGCAGTTTAACAGTTCTGCAGCATCACAGCAGTGTCCAGTGGGAGCCAGGTGAACACAATAGGAGAAGCTTCGCTCTTACTCCTCTCTGTTGTTTTGGTTGATGACAAAATGGTTCATTCCTCAAAGTATTTATTCTGAAGGTCTTCTGCCATGTTTGCTGTCACATATCATGTAAAAAGCCTGTAGCATCTCAAATATCCGTAGCTACCTCTTCAGTTCATTTCACATAATCCAACAGTCCCTTACTTGTGTCCTTTGAACTGCACATGCTGCCCTTCTTATTTGGTTAAAATCTCATGATGTGATGTTAAAAACTGAGCTCAAAACTGCTCAGTGTTTGAGCCATTCCATTGTTAGTGTTGAAATGAATAAATAAACACATTGTAATATTTGTTTTTAGACTATAATATAATGCAACTCATAAAGTAAATGTATCCCAAGTATTTAGAATATAGTACTCTAATTGCACCATATATTGGAATGCATTACAAAATATATTTTATTTATTGGTGTTTTCAGTATTCAATAATACATTTCCCATCACTGACTATATAATGTGTGATTCTTGTTTGTTTCAGGAACCTTATTACAGATTCAATGATTTGGTTTATCAGTGGGTTGCTTTGGAAAACTGGACCTACAGCACTTCCTTTTCTCTCAATTCTACTTTCAGGTCTGTGCAATGTTGGTATCACTAAAAACTTATCTAAATATTCCGGTGTCATCATCCGTCTCTGCATTTAAAGCTGCAATGTGCAACTTTTCTGGTCAATGGTGCGCCACATGCTTGTCTTCAAAGATTATTTTATTGCCTAAAATGTTTCCATAAGGCATTAACTGTATTTTTCACCATGGAGACACGCCATCAGACCAAATTACTGTCAGATCTCTGAAGAAGCGACCCTGCTCACTGTAAGAATATGCATGTTTTTTTAACAATAAAAACTCAGAATTATATTTGCTGAAGGTGCATGCGTTTAATGCTATACTGTGAAACATTCCAAGATGAGCAGGTGGCGGAAGCTCCAGAAAAGTTACATAGTGCACCTTTAATCACTAAGAACCCACCTTCAGCTCTGTCTCTTGCATTTTTCTTTGCTGCACAATCTCCACCTAAGTTCTCTGGTCTGAAATTTATTTTATTTTAACAGGGATAAAAATAAGTTGCTGCTTATCTTTGACGGTATTGATACAGTATCCACAATTTCACTAAATGGCCTTACTCTGGGAAATACAGACAACATGTTTCAAAGATATGTACGTGAATGAACATTTTATAAATATATTTTACATAACTTGTTCTTAAATTAATTTTCTGTACGTTTTCTGATAGGACTTTTCTGTCAGAGGAATGCTTAAAGACAAAGACAATGTGCTTGAAGTGAGTTTGACGTCTCCGGTTCTTTACGCCAAAGAACGGAGGAAGCAGTCATCCTACAGAGTCCCCCCTGAGTGTCCCCCAAATGTGCAAAAGGGGCAGTGCCATGTTAATTTTATTAGAAAGGCATGTAATATTTATTTATTCATTTATGTTTATTTTAACAGGTACAGATACAACAAACATAGATTAACAGTTCAGTTATTTGATGCAGGTATCACAATGTTTATAGCCTAGGCTAACACATGATACATATAGTATATAAGTATAGTATTTTATTTTCTTAAGTATTTTATAAGAAAAGATCTGCAGACTCTGCAGCTTTGTAAATTCCACGTAGTAGATACATAGTACATCTTGATTCATTTGAGTTTGAGATAAAATGTTATAACTTTAATTCTTCTTAATCCTCACATTTTCCTGTTGTTGTCTTTGTTATATATTAAGCTTCAAACCTGCTTTAATCCTTGTTTAGTCCTGCTGTAGTGCAGTTGACATATTTGCACACAATATAGTATTAACATAGTAAGTGATGGTAATTTTTGTGATGTCTCCAGGAGCAGTGCTCCTTCAGCTGGGACTGGGGCCCATCTTTCCCCACGATGGGACTCTGGAAGGGGGTTCGTCTCGAGGCCTTTGACCAGTTTCTGATTGTCCAGGTTTCGGCTGTTCCTCTTTATAGTATGTTGAAGTGTTCAAATGACATGTCTAAAGAGCAGCTGTAGCTAGACTTCGTTCTTGACTCCCTAATATTGACTAAGGATTTTTACCCAATCAAAAGATATTGAGATAAATAACAAATATATATATAATATTGTGAAAATAATATTTGTAAGTGATAGGTGAAATAAACAATAACTATGAAAAATAACAATTGTTCTTTTTAGTATGAACGGGCATCTGATGTAAATTATTATGAAAATCCATGTTTTTTTCTGGGAAACATCAGATTTTCTGAAATGATACCACACAGAGGAAGGCTTAAAGGAAAAATGTGTTTTGCAGATAGTCTCTGTTCCTTCTACTAGTTTCAAAACACGTTCACACATGCCCTGGTTTGAGCCCTGTTTAGTCCTGATATAGACTTAGTAGGTTTAGTCCTGTTCTAGTCCAGATTGAGCTCCAGGAGCTCCCATTGTAGTAGTCTTCATGTGTTTTTAGTGTGAACTCATCTTTTCTTACCTATAAACATTTATTCCACTGAATTAACATATGTTTCTTTTCTTAGATTCAAGTGTGTCTCAGTGGATTGTTGAGGTGGAGTTGATCGTTGATGCTGTTTACACAGTGGACAATGTGGAAGTGACTTTGTCCATACCAGAGCTGCAGTCAGTGGAGACACATAAGATCCAGTTTGTAACAGGGAGAAGCAAAGTCAAATTTACCTTACACATAAACCCGGTACAAACCTCATGTTTAATTATTGGTTCTACATCTTTGCACCATTCGAGTTTTAATGTCTATCTTCTCTCCTAGGAAAGCAAGGTGAAGCTGTGGTGGCCTCGAGGACATGGAGAACAACCTTTTTACTCGGTTGCCATTACAGGTTCTCTGAAACAAGAGAAAATACTGGATGAAATAACAAAGGTAATATATTTAAACTGGATCATAAAATAGTCTGATGAATGTTCCTTTGTTTCCTGAGAATACACACTTGTATTTTCAAATCGCTGGTCACAATCCAATATAGATTTTTTTTTGTCTTCTGTGGCCCAGAATCAATACTTACTGATTTTGATATTAATAAAATCCTTCATCCTTCAAACAACTTCATCAGTGCCAAACATCAGTTAAATTTTATAGATACCAATATATTTCCTCACCCCTAGTTGTTAACCAGGTGAGGTTATTTTATGCAACAGTGCACTTTATATTTGATCAAATCTTCCCTTCCTTCCAGGTGTATTTCCGCAGTGTTGAACTGGTCCAGGGTCCTATACCCGACAATCCAGGATTCAGTTTCTACTTTCGGATCAATGAGAAACCGATTTTTCTCAAAGGCTCCAACTGGATCCCAGCTCACTCATTTCAGGACCAAGTCACAGAAAAGATGTAAGGTTCATTTTTTACATAATTGATAGTGCATGGCCAACCCTCCTTGTCAAAGCCTGATCTCGTTAGAAGCTAAGCAGGGTAGGGCCTGGGTAGTAATTGGATGGAGACAGCTGGGAAAATCAGATGCCACTGTGGGGCGCCAGTTGCAAAAACAGTCATAGTGCCATTAGACAAGGCATTTCACCCACATTGCTTAGTATAAAAGTGTTGTGTGTGTGTGAGTGAGTGATGTTGATAGTTGGAGGGGTCAATTGGTAGCCTCACTGTCAGT
>NW_026571372.1:0-25000 GCF_026225935.1 Boleophthalmus pectinirostris | reverse complement strand
GACCTGTTTTAGATCCGAGGTCTCCAACCTTTTTGCTTCAATGAGCTACCTTTCTAAATGAAAATGTTAGAGAGCTAATAAATTTAGCAGTTGCAAGAAATTGTGTTTATAGTCAAGCCCTACATGGGGTAGAGTTAGATGCCTATAAAACAAGCCATTATCCAGTTATTAGTTATGCATCGAAACTATACATGATTTATAATGGTAATAGGAATTTCCTTCAGCAAAGTTTTGTAATTCAGCAAAATACGTATTATTGAGAAAGTCCCTTGGTGAGAAGGGGGTTAACAGCTGCTGGTAGCTCCCAAGCTTCAGGTTGAAGACCCCTGTTCTAGACCTTATCTTGGGGCTAAATTTGAAGTTTGACTGAGCATAGTCAGTTGTACCCCTTATTGTTTTCACCTGTTTATGTTCTGCTTTAGAATGAGTTCACAGCCACTTCATTATTAAAACACACTGTACCCCTGTGTTTAGGATGTCACGGGCACTGACCCGCGTTGCCACTGGTTACGAGGTCAGAAGATCACGGACATAAAAACTGTGGCCTGGATGATCACCCTTAGCGATGGGGTTCATAACTTTATCGACGGTTTGGCGATTGGAGCCTCGTTCACTGTGTCTGTGCTCACCGGCTTCAGCACCTCCACTGCCATCGTCTGTGAGGAGTTTCCACATGAACTAGGTAAAATATAGTAATACACATAAAGTCTGAGTATTTATCAATTAGTTATTATTGATATCTGTATCTGTTGCTGCACTATGCAACTTTTCTGGTTGTTTTCATCGGGATGTTATAGACTTAAACTTAGACAAACTTTATCCCACACAGGAAATTATTTGGACACAGTAGCTCACACATCACAATAAATATTATAAATATAATAATAATAATACATTCAAAATAGGTAGCAAACATAGCTAGAGAGACTGGTGTCAAATAAGGCATAATTATATAAATGTATAAGAAAATATAGAAATATAGTAACACAAGTATATCTCAATTGTTATGTCTGGAATGTTGCACAGTATGCATTATACGTATTTATCTTGCATTTAATCAATAACTTGAAATGTAGTATATGAAAATTGTGGTGGGAGTTGCCTCTCCGCAGATCTGACCTCTAACTTGGCCTGGTGGCGCCGTATGCTTGTCTACATGCACATAGATAAGTCAGTGCCATACTGTAGAAAAGTAATAACATCTCCATTGAGACAAGCAGGTGGCACGCTCAGGTACCAGAAAATTTGCTTTGTACACTTTTAACCAGGACAGTAAACCAGTATCATAGCAACAAGATGAATCACAATTTTAATGTTACATAAGAAATTGCTACAGTTTCACTTCATGTTATATCATGTCTTTATGGGGCCCTATGTTAAAAACCTGCTATGCCTGTATTTTTAGACCTGTACTAACACATTAGTTGTGAAAATTGTTAATCTAATCTCAACCACACTTTATTTATCAGCAAGATCTCAATTAGATTTCCAAAATTGCTCAGGCCTAAAATACCAGGGACTCTTCTCCAGATTTTCAATGATTGTGTTATTGAGTATATAACTGGAGTACTAGTCTAATTTACAATTTTAGGATGGTTTAGATTGGTGATACTGGAAAACTCATAGACATCTAAACAAGAGAGAGCATGTAAATTCCAAACATGAATAACCCCTGCAGGAACTGACTTTCTATCAAGCAGTCCGTGGTGGAAGAAGTACTTAATTTTGTTACTTAAATAAAAGCACAGATACCAGGGCAAAAAATACTCAAGTAAAAGTAAAACTATCACATGAAAAATCTATTTAAGTAGAAGTATTAAAGTAGCTGTTTAAAAATGTACTTAAAGAGTATAAAGTAAAAATATTTCAAAAATTTTTAGGTTTAATAAAGCTTCAAATGTACTTATTTTGATAAAGATTTGTGCTGAATTTTGTTTAGTAGAAACAATTAAATTTGTATATTTTTATAGACTTGTTACTTACATCATACTCACTTCCAGTAAAAAAAAAAAAAAGTATAATGGAGTGGAAAGTACAGATACTGTCTCTCAAATGTAGTGCATTAAAAGGAAAAGAAAGATTGTACTGAAGTGCAGTACTTTTATTTGGCTACGTTCCACCACTGCAACCAACTGAACATTTTAGCAGAAGAGGCTTTCACTTCTTATTTTAATTCCATATACGATATTTAGACTTCTTAAATGAAGGATCTTGATACCAAACTATACAGTGGTTTTGACTCACTTCCTTGTTTTTTATTCACCTAAATGTCTTTTTCATTGTTTAAGGTTAAGCAGGTGATTTCTGTGTTTTTCCAATCCGTGGTCCAAGTTGGCAGCGGTTGCTATGTCAACTAACCACAGGTGGAAACTAAAATTCCGTTCACACTTATCCATAAAGTCATTACTAAATGTTTAATTTAAGAGCTAAAGATGTTTCCATAACAACGTAACTGAGTGTAGGCTAGTGTATTTAATTATAATTTCTGTACTCGATCAGCAACTTACTTGCCCAATCACATTTTAGCCTACACTAAAAATCAAGCTCAAATTCCATGATTCTCAAAACATTGTCATCTTTTTATCCAAAGATAAGACCTACTAAACCGAAGGACAAAATCTTTAATACCGATCCCCTTAACAGCACCACTGCACTGTATTTGTGAGTAAGTAAGTATTTATTTAGAAATGTCTTTCACAGACATTTCTGTCCCCAAAGACACTTTACAGAGCATTATTCAGCATTATTCATTCACTCTATACCCTGGTGATGGTAGCCCTGGGGCACACTGACAGAAGCACAGCTGCCATGCCACTCAGCGCCATCGGTCCCTCCGACCACCACCATCACTCACACTACTTTCATACTAGGCAAATTGGGTGAAGTGTCTTGCCTAAGGACTATTTAACTGACCTTGACTATAAACTGTTTATGGAGATCTATGCATGTTTTGGGTTGATGGGGGAAACCGGAGCACCCAGAGGAAACCCATCCAGTGGAGAAACATGCAAACTCCACACAGAAAGGCCCGGGCGACCCGGGAATCGAACCCAGAACCTTTTTGCTGTGAGGCATGAGTGCTAGCCACTCAGCCACTGTGCCGTATTTGTATATCCAAGTCTATTTATATTTACCTTATTTCAGTGCATTCCTTTATTTTTGTTTTTTCATAGTTCATGCATATTATTATTCTTCGTTTAGTTCCTAGCTTGTGAATTTTGTTCACTGACAATGGCAATAAATCTCTGGTTCGGATAAGGATTAAAATCGGACTAAGTAGGCATCCTCCTTGCATTACAATCAAACAACGGTAAAGTTTTTTTTTTTTGTGGCAACACACAACTCCAGGAAGTAGTCTGTCTTGGTGTGCAGATTCTCAATTAGCAGCTTCCAAAATAGGTCATGTTAAGGCTCCACATGCTTTCAGTATTCAGTATTTCCAAGCTCTAGATATAAATACACAATGGTAAAACAGTCCTTGTTCCATAAAGTATAGGGTACATTAAAATATCTAAACTTGGTATGCAGTTTATATTGACTTGAATGAACCAATCCAAAACTACGATGACCACAAAATAAAGTGAGACTAGATGCAAGCACTTTTTTTCAAAACCTCTTTCTGTTTGTTATAACAACATTTGGTTTTAATGGGTTCGTTGCACTTGCTTTTCAAATGTAGATATAAGCCACATTCAAACTTGTATATCAGTGGGGAATTGATGTCAGTCACTGTTATAAGCTCTATTTTTCTTTTTGATTAAGAAGTTTGATACATTTAACACTGATCAATTGTAGTTTTAAAAACTCATCAAAACAGATTTAATACTATAGTGATTATTATTAGTATACTTGCTTTTGCTATTAATCACTTTGAGCTGACAGATTTCACTTTGTGCATGCAAGTAAATAGACATTGAATGTTGAAAGCTGTTAGTATGTTCTTACATCAAGATCTTTTCTAACTGAAAAGATAGACTGACAAAATATAACTCGCTTTAGGTCTCAGCAGTTCTTAGTTCTGCCCTATTTAACTGATTACTTGTGCATCTGTCTCCCCCTACAGGAGACTTTGTGATCCTGCTGAACGCTGGGATGAGTGTCCCACAGGCCATTTTCTTCAACCTGTTGTCTGCTGTGTCCTGTTACATTGGTCTGGTGCTGGGGATCCTTCTTGGGAGCAGCTTTGCCCCTAATGTGATCTTCGCTATTGCCGGAGGAATGTTCTTATATATTGCTTTAGCTGATATGGTAAGTTCACAGTTTAGAGCTTTTAAAAAACGCAAATGGTCCGATCTGGCAACAGTAAATGTGTAGTGCATTTTTAATTTAAATACTTTAAAAGACATAACTTGAGAAAATGACTATCTATTGAAAGAGGTTATCAGCACGTTAAACAAAAACAACTAGACTTACATAGCTTTTCTGAAGCCAAAGTTTTGCTATCAACCAGATAGCTTCATCAGGACATCATTGCTTTTGTTTAACTCACTGATAATATCTTATTCCTGGATTTTTTGGAAATCATCAAGAAGTTGTTTCAGCCTTTGGAAGCATTTAGTATCTTGCCATTAGACTGCAACATTGTCCCTATTAAAACTTGGAGCAAAGTTATTATGATTTTGAATCAAGGTACTGAGGGCAGATTGGGTCTGTCTTATTGCCCCACAACCTCTCTTTTCCTTTAACTAATTTTGAGTAGGAAAATTCACAGATTTTAACCAGTATAACCAAAGTAGTAGAATACCTTGCTTAAAGGCACAAATGCAGAAAAGAACGGACGTATGCAGGTTAAAATAGGGGTGAGTGGCAATACACAATATAAATAATTTACCACAAAAAAAAAAAAATCTGTCTGGACAAGCTCAGTTTAGATTTTGTATAGTCAATCTTAAATTTAAGTAACTTTTCATTTTAGTTTAATCCCAATTTCTGGTGAGCTACTGACTTCTCTTTCTCTTTATACCACCAATAAAACAGTAACACACAGACCAATATACTTGCTGAGGTGCAATTGCAAGGAACAGCAACTTGAAAAAAATTTAAAATGCAAAGCACAAATAGGTGACAGATGTCCAAAACATTTTATTTCTGATTATTTTTCAGCAAATAGCCATTGTCAGATAATTTTTCTTTCTTTCTTTGACCCAGAGTGTATGCCTCTGTATCCCATACCATTCGCTGTACAATGCCCCAGTATCACAACTCACAAAGCTTCAATTGTCCTTTCTCTTTCAGTTTCCAGAGATGGACAATATCGCTCGGGAGCAGTCTAAGCGCTCGTCCAAAATTGTATTCTTCCTGATCCAGAATGCAGGACTCCTCACCGGATTCACCATTATTCTCCTCATAACGATGTTCGCCGGAGACATCAACCTGGGCTAAACTGGACCAAAACTAAATAAAAACCCTTAAGTCACATGCTGCTTAAAAACCTGCTTTCTCAACAGAGCAGGAAGGAAAGTGAATGTAAAAACCAAATGCTTAAGGAAAACTTTTAACTTTTAGTGGACTGTTTACTCCTATTAAAGGGAAAATCTTTGCAATCATTTGTATGAAATGTAGTTAAATTTATTTTAAGGAGACAATAAATTATTTTTTCAGTCTTCATATATTGTGAGATATTTATTTGAACAACTTTACATTGTCATTCTGAGTTTACCTACATTAATGCTTCTGCTGTTAAACTAAATATCAAGTTACATTTATATTTCAGGAACATGCTAATTAATTATCTCATGTGTCATTGTTTTAAAAGCAATTTTTGGAGTTGGTGCATTGTTTTTAATATTGTAAGTCTCTTCCTTTAAAGGGCCCATATTATACTGTTTTCTGATCTATGTTATAATGTTGTTTTCCTCATCAAAACTTTGTGTCATTCACACAAACCCTGCATATTTAGGCTGTCTTCTTCTCACTCTGTTCCACCTTGTGATGTCCCGGTGATGTCATGTGGTAAAACAGGGAGTGCTCCACTGTGCTTTTAAAGTCCATATACCTTACACCACACTAGAACATACATACACTAGAATCATTTGAATAATTTCAGCCTTGAATTGCCAAGGTCAACTGAACTAAAGGTAAAAGGTAGCTGGTAACTTGAAAACTACTGCTTCATGACATCACACTGTGGAACAGAGCATTTTGAGCTTTGGAGATGCAGACAGACTAATAATAAAGCATTACTCAAACATGTAGGACCTTTAACAGTAGCCTTGTTTGACTTCTTTTGACCTTATTTTTTAAGTTGCCCTTTAACTTACTTTAATTCCCCTTTGCCTTCACTAAAATGAAACATTAATCCAGGGTTGGGCAATTCTTTTTTCCATGCGAGACATGAGAAACTGAAAATATTGTGGAGGGCCAGGCCAAAATGAAACTTAACTCAATTCTGCATAATATGAATAGTATTTCTTTATAAAAAGTGGTCTGCCTTAACCAATGTCTTTGGTGTTTGACCTTTAATGGAGGGTCTTTCATTTTATGTTTATTCAAAAGCATTGGGACTGTTGCCAAAACAAACCAACCCACTCCTAAAAGCAGATGTTTAATTGTGTAAATGTGGGGCATTCATATTATTTTATTTTGTTCATTTTTTCTTTATGCTTACATTTGTTGTTCATGTTTTAGAAGTTGGCCAAAAATTTGTCACTTTATTGCAGCTTATGTGGTAAACTATAATTGGATGAATTATTGCCTGGGTTTCATCATGATGAAAAATTAGGATGGTTGCCTTAGTAATTAACAATTCAAAACAAAATATTATCATATATATATATATATATATATATATATATATATATATATATATATATATATATATATATATATATAAACCCGCGAATAAACACAAATATAACATGCCTAATCATTTAGTAATAAAGGAATTGAAAGGTGTTTTAGAAACTTTTATATAATAGTGTAGCTTTGGAAAGAAATGAATTCTAAAAAAACACATAACAAAGGTCAGAGCACAGATGATCAGCCAATCAGCGTCTTCGACAAACCGATTAGGGTGCATTCACGTAAATTTGTGCGAACATTTTCGTTGGTACAGAGTTTTGTACAGGGTTTAAATAATCAACTAATTTCAACCTTATACGCTACATCTGGGTTTGTGGGCACAAATATATTATGGATTCTAGTGAATATTTATTATGGAATAACAGCTAAGTAATCACAGCCCACCACAGTAATCTTATCACTAAACCATTTTACATTTTGTTTAACTCATTCTACGACTGCTACTTGAACGCACCACAGGAGAAGGAAGCAGAGCGCAGAGAATGAAATGATACAAATGTGACTTTGGACAACTTACTTGTCTTCGTTTTGGAAGAACCAGGGTTTGGAGGCTATTTGGACCACTTCAGACAAACTTCGAGGTATGCTTTAACTGCATCTAGTCAATTGTATCTTGTAACGCATTTATTCTGAGATATATAATGAGGCTAACGTTGTGCGTAGCTAGCTGTTGTCCTTATGAGAATTATAGACACAATTAGAACATTTAACTGTAGGATAATTTTACACTTTACACCACTTTTAGAAAAAAGCCTCTTTAATTCATTGACATTTCATGATATGAGGTTAAACAGTAATAATACATCGATTCACCGTTTTGTCAACATTAGTGATGTCACGTGACCTTGTGTGATTTGCGTAAATAGCTTTTAACCCAGTTGTTCTGTCTGCATTTTATGTCCTTTAGCAAAGGATTGTAGTTTTAAAAGCTTAAGATGTGCTATTCTGTTTCTTTTATTAATTATATTTTGAACTTCTTTGTGTAGCTCAGGCATATACATGATTTCTTTTGACATTGACTGACAGTGCATGTTAAATTGTAGTGTGGTGGTCTAAAAACAGGTCTTTCCATTTTGTAGCTAATATCATTGTCAATTGGTAGAAGAAAAGACAGTATAGACTATTAATTTTGTGTATATTGTTGTCCCTCATAATTTCATATTTTTCCTATGTTGGAAGGAGGACAGAGCCATGGCCGCCAGTTTCCAGATCAGAAAGTTTCGTGATGAGGATGCAGAGGCGGTCCAGGAGGTCTTCACTGTCGGGATGAGCGAGCATGTGCCCTCTTCTTTCACACACATTTTAAAGCAGCCCCTTACTCAGATGGTGCTCATGTGTATGTTCTGTGCTCTGATGACAAGCTCAAAATCCTTCCTTTTACCGATCCTTGCTGTTACATTACTTCTTGCAGCTATTCGCCAGCTAGTTGTCCACATGTTTAACGCCTACATCGAAACCTCACTCAAAAAAGACCTGCAGAACATTTCAGAGACCTACCTCAAGCACAAGGATTCTTGCTTTTGGGTGGCAGAGGTAGATGGGCGTGTTGTGGGTACCGTAGGTTGTCTCCCAAATGAGAACGTGCCTGAAGCGTTGGAGCTGAAGCGTATGTCTGTGCGGCGCAGTCATCGTGGCATGGGCATCGCCAAAGCTTTGTGCAGGACAGTGGCAGACTTCACTCGAGAAAGGGGGTATGCAGCGGTTGTCCTTTACACATCTGTGGTACAAAGAGACGCTCAGCACCTCTACGAGCACATGGGCTATGAGAAGACCAAGGAGTTTTCTGCGCCAGACTTTATTGCCAAAATAACTAACTTTAATTTGT
The DNA here is from genome assembly GCF_026225935.1 of Boleophthalmus pectinirostris. Lineage (NCBI taxonomy): Eukaryota > Metazoa > Chordata > Actinopteri > Gobiiformes > Gobiidae > Boleophthalmus > Boleophthalmus pectinirostris. The sequence continues at coordinate 16,374 of NW_026571372.1, read as the reverse complement.
TTGAATATAGGCTGCAGTTGAAAAAAGATGACTGAGTTGAATATTATGTTATATTACTTACTTTTCTGTAAAGGAAGGTGATTTAAGTATAGAGTTATCTTTATGTCCAATGTACTTTCATGGGGCAAAACATTTGAATGCACATTTCAAGGTTTGTTATAGACAGATACACACAATTGATGCACAAAAAGAAAAAGGTGTCCTTGTTCTTGTATAATATATTCTCTATTATGAGCTGTTTAATCATAGACCAACAAATGAGTAAAAGGTGCATTATGTAACTTTTCTGATGAAGAGACTGGGGACTGTTACTTGACCAAGTTGCTGGTCAACTTTTATAGTAAGAATCTATGTTTTTGAAGGTATTTTTTAGCAATATAAACACGTGGAATGAATGAAAGATAAGTTTCCAGAAGCATTCCAGGCAAAGCAATAAGGAAACGGGCAGATGTGAACCTTCCACCAGAAAAGTTACATAGTAACCTTTAAGTCAAATCACTGTTATGGAAAACTAAAGTTTGGCTGGTGTAGTCTCAAAATTTAATCAAAAAAATAATGGAAAAAAAAGAAAAAACTCTTATTTGACCTGTAAGAGGGCCTACTCCTGCTTGTTTTCATGGAAATATTGTTCTTTTTACTATAATGTTCCATAAAATATCTATTCTAAAATCACTAAAATGAATCCATGGAGAATGTTCTGCTGGATTAAAATATAATCATGTAAATTTTGGTATGTTTTCGCTATATTTAAGGAGAGGGCATTGGTTACAGGTTTAAAACTGGGTAAAATAACAGTTTTTCCTTTATTACCTGACTCAATATATTCATAGAGACCTGATAATAAGTATACCAAAAGAGTTACATTCACCATGTACACTAATATGTGTCTTAAAATAGACTGTACTGACCTCATGCCCAGCGCCAGATCCTGTAAAGGTAAAATCAAATTATTGATCAGATCATCAGTGTATTATCACACCACTCACTTCCATACACAGAAACAGCCATTCTGAGAGTTATTGTCTAACTTTTAATAAGTGCTTTGTTGACAGCTTGCATCTTCCTTAGAAACTTATCATTTTCCAATTTTTTCTGTTTGCCTGTGTAAAGTAAACCCATAATTTAATACATAATGTCATTTTAAACTACAGTGTGTGATTGAGCTGGGGATAATTCATTGTAATTCTTTGTATATTCCTTAAAACATGTCTTTTAATATGACTAGGTTAAAACAATAAGAAACTGGCCACAACTCTGACTGACTGCATTGTTTTATGACTGTTATGATATAATTAATTGGGGTTTTTTTTATAATGATTTTTTTCTTAATTAAAAAAATGTTATTTATAAATTCTGTCTAGATGTTTTATTAGATCTCCCACAGTATGTTAAAAACTATTAATGGCACAGCAAGAAGCAACGATAGGAGATAAAGTATAGTAAATATACTTCTGAAATGTATTTACCAAGTACTATATCACAAACTAAAATCACAGACTAGTGTGACATGTTACTTGCAGCCTTATTGTCCCTCACACTATTTATACCAAACTGGTACAGCTCCTTCTGGTACTTGAACAGCTCTTTTATATGAGGGTTTGCCTCATTTAAAATTCATTCTATCCACTTTTTGTCCTCCTTTGGATAATTTTTTGTTTAGAACTACCGTGGAAATGCTGTAGTCCATTTTTAGACCTGATTTAGCCCTAAGTTAGACTTGGGATAGTCCTGTTATATACTTCATTTAAATCTAATGGTACTAGGAAAATCAAATCTTTTCCTTGGTGGTACACCATAGGCACACTATGTAACTTTTCTGGTCTGTCACCTGCTCCATGGTGATGTCATTGCTTTGCCTGTGTTCCACGGTATAGCATTTAATGTATCTATCTAGGATTTGTTTTCATTACAGATATCTTGAAAAACAGGCTTGCCTGACAACTGATCTGATCTGTAACTTGGCCTGGTGGCGCCGCAGGTCTCTATGGAGATGGATAAATTAAATGCTATACTTTGGATCACTGTAACCAAGCAAAGCAATATAACATAAGCAATTTAAGAAGTTGCGTAGTGCACCTTTAAGAGAATCATCAAATCAAAGTTCAGGCTGCAGTTTTATTCAGTGTCCACTAGGCGGCGCCACATCATCAGCGCCAGAGCAGCAGCAGAGTCCGTGCGTAATGTGCGTAACAGGCAAAATCGAAACTCATGAGTTCACCTTCAGATAAATAGTTAGTGCCCCACTTTTAAGCCTTAGAATATTGATTTATTCCACTTGGACAAAATGAACGGGTCTTTGCATTCTTCTTCTAAAGCTGTGGACATTAAACTAAAACGAGGTCCTTCAGGTAAGAAACTTTAGCAGTGTTAGCTCAGTGTTAGCTTCTGGTTTAGCCACTGCAAAAATCACCACAGGAAGGCTAAAAGCGTTTGTGAAAGTAGTCTATGTTTGTTTACCACGGGTTTTCCTAATTACCTAATCTCCTGTAAGTATTAATTATCCATTTTAGTGAGTTGACAACATTGTAATGTATTTAGATTAAGTTAATGTGTGCCTTTTGTTGCATCAGATTGGCACAACTTTCACTTTTGCCTTCCACGTTGAGATTTATTGGCAATTTATTCAGAAACAGCTCGTATTTTATATATGGTGATGTAACACAGGCCTACAAGCTGTCATATAATCTGTTTGCCCTTTGAACCATAGAGATAAAAGCTGTAATTTATTAAGTTATTTTAATATTAACTTACTGTAAACATCTAGGCAACATTATTGGGCTTTGTTGATAAGAAAATGTGTGTTTTTGTTTAGGTTTGGGCTTCAATATCGTTGGGGGCGTGGATCAACAGTACGTGGTGAATGACACTGGCATTTATGTGTCTAAAATAAAGGAAGATGGATCTGCGGCGGAGGACGGCAGGCTTCAGGAAGGAGATAAAATTCTGGCGGTAATACAGTATTTTGTCTTTTTTCAAGGAAGTTTGGGCAAGCAGATGTCATTTGCAGGGGCATGATACTGATACTAATGTAGCTTTTAGGTTTTAACTTGAAGTCTAAGCATTTGTTTCACTTATAGTCCATCAAATATCAGGGAGATGTTTTGTCCCTCATTTTTCAACTTCCTACTTGATATTTTTTCCCTATAAATGTAGTTATGAAAGCTGCACCATGGAACTTTTTACTGCAGCGTTTCTCTTAGTTTTGGTTCAGACTATGGTGGCAAGGTCAGAGTTTAAATGTCACTTATGGAAACTTAAGTTTTTTGTATTTCAACAGTATTTTTGAACAGTGTAGTTACTTTTTTATTTATTTGATAGGGACAGTGCATAATAATGAGCATCTGTGCTGTGTCCGTAGGCCGGTGACACAGTAGACAATACAAAATGCAAAACAGTTACAAAGAGACATAACATAGAAGAGTAAAAGGCCAGATTAAAAATGTTCACAGACTTGGTTATCCTTCATCCATAGTTTAAGGTGCAAGTTGAATGTAGACAGAGATGGACTTTCTCTTATTCAGTGGGAGACTGTTCCAGTAATTAGTTATGTATAAAACAACAAAGTATCATTTTGTTATGTCAAAGTTTAGTCCATGTTCTTTTTAAACTACGGAGGACAATTCTAGACTATAGGGGGCACCATAGTCTAGTAATGGGAATATAAATAATATATATATAATAGTAATGTTATCGTTTTACCGGAATGTTCCACAGTATAGAATAGAATTTTGCAATTTTGCATTTATTTCATTACAGATGTTTTTTTGTTTTTCTTTCTGTGATCTAGTATAAATATGCAGGTGGTTTATTGGAGCTTATAAAAGGGGGTGTTTAATATGTAATATTGACTGATTATTGTATTTTTCTGTAGATAAATGGTGTAAACCTTGAAAATCTAAAGCATAGAGAAGTTGTGGATCTGTTTAGAACAGCAGGAGATGATGTAGAACTGAAAGTCCTCAAAAAGGTATGTGCATATGTTATTTGAACAATGCTTACAATTTCAATTATTTAAAAAGTAGATTTATTTGGAAAAAAAAAATGTTTATGATTTTACCATTACAGTCTTCTCGCCACATGAATGGACCTTTTGGATCACAACCGGACCATGACTCCTCCATCTCGACTTTGGGACTATTAGCTCTGTTAACGGCGGGTGTTGCTGTTGCTGCTTTTATTTACTTTCGAGGCAGGCAAGTTTAGGCTGCCATTTTAATTATACTGAAAAATGTCTGAAATCACAATTGCTACGGGCCAAAGAAATCACCAGGAATTCAAACTCTAGTTGATGAGTTTGTCTTGGTCTTTGTGTTTAAAGGGCCCATATTACGCTATATTCTCATCAATGTTGCTGCCTCATCACAAACATACCGGGAGTTGTGTTTTGTTTCATTCGCACATGTTTAACACACAATCCCTGCATATTTAGAGTTTTTCTCTAAAACAGAAAACACTCTGTTCCACCTGGTGATGTCATGTGGTAATACTGGAAGTGCTCCACTGTGTTTTGAACCACCATATACCTTCACTAGAATGATATGGATGATTTCAGCAATGAAATTGCCAATCTCACTGAACTAAGGGTAGAAGGAGCTGTAAACTTGGAAACTACTGATTCACAAAGGAAAACATTTTGAGCTTTGCAGATATAAACAGACTAAAAGGTTACTCAAACGTGTGTGAATAAAACAAAACACAACTCTGGGTATGTTTTTGGGGAGATAACAACATTATAACATTGCTTAAAGCTCTTACGAGTCAATTTGCGTAATATAAGACCTTTAATGATTGGTAGCTCCTTTGCACGTTTCCAATGCAAAACTATGCTCTCTTCTCACAGAGGTTACTTAACTGAAAGGAAGTGGAAAAAACGATGACATTCCCGCTGCAGAGCTGAGCCGCGCTAAGCTATTCTGGCAGCAGTTTATATTTATGTAAAAAAGGAAATCAACTATTGTTTTATAATAGGCAAACTGAGCTAAAGCCATACTTATTTTGAATATTTAGAGAAATTATGGCTGCAAATCTTGATTGTTTGACTAACAAAAATCAACTCTTGCTGGAGAGCTAAACCAAGGGTCCCAAACTTTTTTTAGTCAATGGGCCAAAATGAATATGTATTAGCAGATCGAGAGTAATACCTAATGTTTTTCATGTTAATTTTGTCAAATTTTTGGTCAGTTATTGTACTTTTTGGGGGGATAAACTGTTATGAGCTCCTTTTCAGTGCAAAATTGAATCAAAATAGAGTTTAACTCTGATTTGACAAACCAAAGAATAAAATGCATGACCAGTTGAATATGCATTGGCAATTATATTATAAACTTTGCTGAAATTATTAAAGAAGGATTTATATTTTTGCCTGAGTGAGAACAAACCATTGCACTTTGAATACATCACTGGGAATGATTTGATTTTGCACTGTAGAGAAACAGCAGTACTGTTCGACCCATAACAGAAACTATTTACTAAGTATTTGGAGTGCCTTCTAGCTTTCTTGACAAAATGGCAGATGTTGTAAGTTAGCTTCTTGCTTCTCCAGAAATGAAAATCAAATAATGTCATAAACACTAAAAGCGTGTGTGGGATTCCAGTTAAAGGTGTCACTGTATAACTTTTATGATGATTGTTTTGCCTGAAATGTTTCACAATATGGTATTAAACTTGTTTATTTTGCATTTATTCTATTAAGTGTTTTTATTGCTTAAAATGCCAATCTAACACGGGCATTCTTGGATACACTGACATGCCTCTCCATAGATCTGACCTGTATCTAAGCCTCGTTTCATTTCTGCTTACCTTTAGGGAGGCAGAAGAGTTTAGTACTTTACTGTGGAACATTCCAGGCAAAGCTGTAACTCCACAGCTCCATGGATACAACAAAAGTTACACCATGCACCTTTAAAGGTTTTGTATCTTGTCAATTTCAAACTGATCTTCCATGTTAAATCCCAAGTGCATATTATGGTTGAATCTCTGCTAACAGCTAAATATGTGTCAGAAATGTCATTCAGGTCTAATCTAAATCAGAAATCATGTTGTATATTTATAAAGGGAACCGCTAAAGTATTGTTCGCTAGAATAATCATTGTAGCAAAGCTCGGATTGTGTATTTTTGTAAGCAGCTGCCCATGTTTATGAAGGACTTTTTTGCACTAGCAACAATCACAATTCAATCACAACAATAGATGTGGATGTGCTTGTCCGTATTGTCTCACTGCAGCCTGTATTTTACTGTAATATCTGTAAATACATTTCCATTTGCTCGCCTCAAATATGTGAATATGTGCATTATGCCAGAATAAAGACCACAACAGAAGAACTATCAAAATGAATTGTTTATTTTTTTAATATGACTGATCAGTGTAAAGTAGTTTATAACATTAATAAAAAATCTGTAATAAAAGCTAGTTCCCATTCTTAAAGGGCCTATATGCTGTTTTCTGATCTATTTTATAATGTTACGTCCTCCTCGTCACAAACATACCTGGAGTTGTGTTTGCTTCATTCGCACATATTTAACAACACTGTACACCTTGTGATGTCATGTGGTAATACAGGAAGTTTTAATCTTCGTACACCTTCACTAGAATCATTTGGCTACTAATAAGAAAGTGTTACTCACGTGTGAATGAAATAAAACACAACTCCAGGTTTGTTTTGAGAAGATAATAGCATTAAAACATGGCTAAAACCTCACAAGAGTTAATATTGTTTACTCTAGGACCTTTAAAATGCAGTGTTTAGCGCGGCAGACGGGGGCAGTAGAGCAGTACCATCCCCTCTCCATCAGCTGTGGTCGGAGGATGTCGCTTCGGAGGCAGAAATGATGTAATCAAAAAGCTTCATCTGAACATGGACATTGCCTGAACATTACAGCGAGAAAAGCGAGGATTACCAGCGTTCGGGGGACTTATTTGACCTGCTTTACCCGCGTCTTAAACCGTGCTTTTGGGGTCTGTCTGCGCGGGGGATGCACCGGGGGTTCGCTGCACTTGGATGCGGTACAATCTGCAGTAGTAGCCGGGGATGCTACGCTCAGTCTCGCCGCTACTTGCCTCGGCTCTCTCCGCGGTGATCGAGCTCCATCCCCCGCCTCAAAAATGACCCACACCCCGCCTCCATCCGCGACACCGAACCGCCCTTTCTGCTGCCCGCTCCTGGCCTCTTCCACCCCGGCTTTGAGCTCCCACACTTGCAGGCCGTGTATGTCCTCTGTGGATCAAGTTACCACCGTGTCCAATAGTGATTTTTAGCAGTGGTGGTCGCTTCAAAATTCAATCACATCACCAATTTATACACTTATTCTGTATTATTCATATCCTGGACACCTGTATGGCTTCGTGACAGTTCGCTTTGTGGACATTTGAGGGTTGTGGATAATACGAAGATATGTCCAGGCTGTACCGGGCGATCTGCAGCCCTCACGCCGCCTCTCCAGCAGCTGTCCGCGGCTTGGCCCTGTGACTTCAGACCGCTGCTGTTGTGGAGGAGCAGCTGAGACGCAGAGGGCGGACGGTTGCCTTTCCATCTCAGGTCTAAACCATGGCCAATGAACCTGTTATCCTTAATGTGTACGACATGGTAAGGAGTCCAGCCGCGATTACCCAGTTAATTAAATCCATGTTTTCTTTGACAGATGTTTTCAGGCTGACATTCAATACTGGGCCAACACTGAAGGTAACAGGCTACAGATCAGATCAACTCAGTCATTCAATCAGTCCACTGTATTCTGTAGCTAAGAATACATACTAAACCATTTTCAAGTCAGCTGTCCTAGATGAAATTAAATGATTTAAAGCTGCACTATGTAATTTGTGTCCACTGCATGCTTGTCCCCAATGGATATGTTCTTTGCCTGGAATGTTTCACTGCATTTTACTCAGTTACCAGTGTTTTTGTGACTAAAATTACCTTGAAAAACATGCATTGTTACTGTGAGTGGGATTGCCCCTTCACAGATGTAACCTGCTGCTGCCTCAAGGTAAACCTATGTTGCACATGATAGGTCTATGTTTAATGCCATACTGCCATACTCCATAGAGGCAAGCAGATGGTAGATCATACAACCAGAAAAGTTACGTAGTGCAGCTTTAAAACTTTGGGTTTGTTTCTGCACATAGGGAATTCACCTGTTTTTAGTGACTTTATTGTCTTATTTTCTTCTCTTATTGTCTCAAGCAAATTAGTTAATGGATTGTGTCTTAATTTTTACATTTTATCAGACTTAATCAGGTCAACACCAGGTCTAATATTTCTAATACCACAGTACCAATGTGATCGGTTTGCTTCAATTTCTAGTCATGAGAGTGCTAGTGTGTATGTTTTCCCCAGTGGATTCCTGCTCTATATGTGTGCCATGTAGCTATAAGTAGACATATAATGAAAAGGGTTAAGTATACTGTAAAATCTGGTATGACAAATTAGATCTGATCCACTCTTGAGCACCGCCCTGTGTGTCTCTGTCAGCAGAATCCCACATAAACTACAGCATTGATTTTATGAGGCATGCTGCACGAATAGGGCACGAGCCAAGGACAAAGCAACAACAATGTTTTATAGTGAAAGGAAACAATCACCAAGCTCCTGAATTTTACATGTACTCTGATCACTTAGCTACGCACTTATGTGTATAGTATATATTCTCAAACACAGTGTTGACAATCACCCATAGCAACCATTACCATTGATCATTTGTATAGCGCTATGGCAACAGTAGGCCTGTCACGATAAACACAGATAGATTTATAGTTCAATATAAGTTAGATGTAACAATATATTTTGGGGTTCAATATTTATTGGGAGTACTTTTTCTTTGTAGTAGTGGAAAACGTTTTGTTATTTTTCAGTACTACGATGATATTTGAGTTGTAGAGGGTTGAATTATGAACTTCTATCTTCATTAGTGTTAATTCTGTTATTTATTTATTGCAGCTCATATTTTTTGTACATTTAGAATACTTTTTGTGACATTATTCTGGTGTATGGTTTGGTTTCAGTATTATTGTTGATTGTCTATATTTACAAAATTTGTTATCACGACAAGCTTATTGATCACTTAGCTAGTCACTTAAATGTAGAGAATATATTCTGAGTGTTGACAGTCACCCATAGCAACTGTTACGGTTGATCTTTCAGCACGGCTCTATGGCAGTACTATGTCAAAGGTCATTGTTGAAATGAGTGAGGAGGAGTCCATAATCAGGTTTAGAGTGTTTAATCATAACCTGTAATGGAGCTCAACAGTGACAGCCTGCTCCGGTTCCAAGTACATTTTCCATACATTGTTTTTTTTTTTTTTTTTTTTCAGATATTCAAATATTTAGATTTCAGAGCCATCAAGGAGTTTAAGCAGCTGCGTACTGGTTTATCCATAAGTAGTTTTAAGCCTAAAAAAGTGTATTTAAAAGACACATTTCGGACACAAATTTTAAATAACATTATAGAAGGTCATTAGCTACTTGCCACTTAGCTGATTAGCCTTGAGCAAGCTTTCAAAATTTATTATATTTATTTTTTCTGGAGGTCTATGGGAAAAATGAATGAGAAATTAGGCGTTCACTGCGGAGTTCCGTAACAGCATTAACATGTGGTTGTGTTGGCAGGACTACAACACAAGTACAACATCTAATATAGTACACATAGAATATCTACTGTCATAGAAATAGATGTGCACAAAAACAAACTATTCATAAAGCCATGTTCAGGCTGCCAAAATAATTATATTTGAATCAAACTCACAATTTCAATGGTTGTAATTAGCAAATTTAAAAAGATGCAGTTAGCTCATGTAAAGTTCTCTGCAAATGAAAAATGTTGTTATTATAACTATTATAACTGCTGTCACTGAAATGCATGTGATTTTTGTACAAGTTTAGCAGTTTATTTTCAGTCTTCTCAAATATTAGCGCTCCTGGACGTGTTTAAGAAGTGCATAATGTAAACTGAATTCTGACATTAAAACATAAACTGCAAAACATAACTAATATGCAAAACCTTCCTTGGAGATTCTTTATAAACCAAATATTGCCATTTTTATAGCAGCGTTAGAACATAATTGTGTAACAAATCATGAATGAGGGGGAGGGCGTCCAGCTTAAAACTGTCTGATAATGACAGTAGCAGTGAAGGACACGTGGACTCTTTTCCTGGTCCAAGACGGTGCACTAAGCTTATTGAGTTGAGTTAAAACAACATTATTGATCCAAAGGAGAAAAATACATTTCCCAGAAGTCAGTTGGATGTAACAGCCAGGGTTCAATATTTACAGTGCAGAGGACAAATTATTTTTCTTGTAAAGGAAAAATGTTGATGGTTGTTGGAAGTTTCTGTACTTTCACTATCTGCTCTAAATGCCTGGTTGGTGCTGACATTGCAAACTGAGCTCTAGACAAGTATCCCATTCAGAGACCAGTTCTGTCCCGAGTGAGTATTACGCAACTGTTACTGTCAGACCACAAATGCAAAAGCCCTTTACAGTGAAAAGTGGCTCAGTGATATAGCAAAGGATTGTGGCTGTTGGGTACAGCAATATCTGTAGTATTATGAAGTTTTAATATACTTTCAGGCACAATAATTGTATTTTTTTCTTTAAGTAAAATGCGCATGCTTCAATTAACTAGTCAAAGGGTTCATCACCTTCTTATTTCTATGGATATATCACTGCTCTGCCTGCAATGTTCCACAGTATGACATTAAACAGCTCTGCCTTATATTTATTCAATTACAGGTGGTTTTATAGTTCAAAAATATCTAAAAAAACAAGGATTCTGAGTGGGGTCGCCTCTCCACAGATCTGACCTGGTCTGGTTTGGTCTCCATAAAGATAGAAAGGTTTAAAACCATACTGTGAAACCTTCTAGACAAAGCAATAACAGCTCCATGGAGAAAAGTATTTGATGGATCCTCCACCAGAAAATGTACACAGTGCACATTTAACATAGACAAAACCAAGATAAAATCAAAGCTAATTATTAGCATCTAATTAAAAGCAATTAGGGCATTTACAAAGCTTAAGGCAATTATAAGATTAAAAAAATTAGAAATTACATACAACCCTTTTAAATAAAATGGCTTTTTTTTTTTAATATCTGAAACCGGATATTAGTTGAGACTGAGAGCATTAAATAGCAGGAAAGACCAGTTTTCTTTGTTTAAAGGTCCTATATTACACAAAGTTGTCTCTTGTTAGTTTTAAGCCATGTTATAATTTGGTTGTTGCTGTCAAAAATGTACCTGGAGTTGTGTTTTGTTTCATTCACACATGTTTTAGTAATCCTTTATTACTAGTCTGTCTATATCTCCAAAGCTCAAAATGCTCTGTTCCACTTTGTGATGTCTTGAAGAGGTAGTTTTCATGTCAACTCCTTTTACCTTTAGTTCAGTAGATTGGCAATTTCAGGGCTGAAATGATCCAAATGATTCTAGTGTATGTAGTTTAAAAACACAGTGACGTTTTTCCGGCATTACCATATGACATCACAAGGTGGAAACAGTTTTCAGTTTGAGAGAAGAGCTCAGCTTGTTAAACAGGTGTGTTTATGATGAAGAACAATATTATAACATAGATCAGACAATAGTGTAATATGGCCCTTTAATTACATTCTAACTGTATACAATTATAAACTAGTCATCCAAAAATAATAATTTATCAAGCATAACAAAGAAATGTAGGTTACTTTTTGATTCAAGTAGCCTATAACAGTAATTGCAAGTCATTATTACTAAGTACTTCTGATAAGTAAATGCCCTATAAAACAGGAGAAGCTTGAAGAGATGATGAGTCAATCAAGTGCAATGCAAATCAATGCCTGTAGCAGTGTCCAGTGGTGCATGCAGTCAGTCTATGGCAGCTCTGTGGGAGGTACTGGCTCTGTACAAAGAACATGGGCCAAAGAAAGACTCTGACTGTAGCTCTTCTGCTCAGTCTAAAAGGTTTCTAATGTTCAAATGCACTTTTACAATCTCATTTCAGGTTTGTCCTTGGATGTTTTTTTCTGATGGATTGTGTTCACGTAACACAACCACATTAAAGGTCCTATATTTCACAAAATTGAGTCTTGTGAGCTTTACGCCAAGTTAGAATGCTGTTACCTCATCAAAAACATACCCGGAGTTGGGTTTCATTTCATTCACATATGCTCAAAATCCTCTGTTCCACCTTGTGATGTCATGTAGAGGTAGTTTTCAAGTTAGTTTTCAGCCTTTAGTTCAGTAGAGATTGGAAATTCCAGGGCTGAAATTATCCAAATGATTCTAGTGAAGGTGTATGGAGTTTAAAAACACAGTGGAGATTTCCTGTATAACCACATGATGTCATAAAGTGTTTTCCATTTGAAAGAAGAACTCTGAGAAGCCTAAATATGCAGGTTTGTGTGAATGAAGCAAAATATGTTTTTGGTGAGGAAACAATATTATACATAACATAGTTCTTAAAATACATGGGCCCTTTAATTGTCCATAAATCTTGTTGAGCAGGGTGCAGGTCAGGATGGTAGAACTCTCAAAATATTTAGACCAGCTTTAAATCTCTGTAATAATTAAATTTATCCACATGAAAGAAAAAGACAATGCACAAATTTGGTCTATTGAAAGGACTAAAGATGCACTATGTAACTTTTCTGATAGAGGGTGGTTATATTATTGCTATTCCTGGAATGCTTTACTTTGTAGTACGACATTAAACACATTTTCCTAGTATCACTTATTCATTTACAGGTTGGTGTTTTTTATCACTTCGTCCACCTCTGACCTGTAACTTGTCCTGCTGGTGCCACTTGGCTGTTTCCGTGAAGACAGATATGCTCAGTGTTATACTGTGGAACATTTGAGGCAGGTGACTGACCCTCTGCCAGAAAAGTTACATGGTGGACCTTTAGATGATCATGATAATATATAATAATATGACCAATTTGAGGACTAAATAGTAAAAAATAATAGGGTTCAATGTGAACTTTATTTTTGGTTATTTATTTAAAAACTGTTATTTAGGCCTTTGCCCTCTTGTCATCACATTGTAAAATATCATGAATGCATCTAGTCCTGTGAAAGGCCAGAAGATACTAGAGAGAGTAGGGAACAGGTCATGTCGGAAACCTGAGAAGTCCGTGTTGTTGACATGAAGTGAATTGATTGAAATGCTTTTTATTGCATTACTCCAAGACCGGAAATGTGTTTTATAATTAATTACAGACAGATGGGGCAGTGGCAGCTTTTCCCCCTCAGGGTTGTCTGAGAGACTGGGAGTGGAGTGTGGGATAAAAGAAGTGTAAAAACACATAAGCACTCCAAATATTGTCCACAGTGAAAGCAGTGAACATGGTTTTGACTGATTCATGACAACATTTTAAAATAAACACGTTAACTGTTTATGAATTTACTTAAAATAATGCTGATAACTACTCGTATACAAAAAAATGGTAAAATGAGGGTTGTAGGTTCTTGTTGTTAAGTTGTTTAATTGTTGGATGATGTCTTAGTCTAACCTGATTCATCAGCTGGTTTCGCTTTGTGGAAACAGTCTGAATTCTTTCGCTTGACAGTTGGCGGGTACTTTTTTAAGTATGTAATGCAAACTGGTATATTAAGATTTTCCCAAATCCCATAGGAAGAAGGGCAATAATGTCTTTCCCCTTGATAAAATTCACCAAACATTCTTTTTGCTCTGGCTTTAAATCCTCGATCTCGATGAAATTGAATGGAGGCACTAGGTGGCGCCAGCCTGGGTAGCTCAACCAAAGAATTTTATTTGTCTCATTTTTTTTTAAATTAAGGTTATAGGTAAATATAAGACACCAGCGAAGGATGAGAAGATATTGAGTGAGTGAGCAGAAGATTTGGAAGTGATTCATGAGTTCAAGCAGTTTTTTACATATAAATACATTGTTTTCCATGGTACTTTTTTGGCATAAATAACTGGTTTTGAATGAACACCCATACAGTTGTAGTTTTGTTAGTGCAGTTTGGTTTAGATACATAGAGATACACAACTGTTTCAGTAGCTTTTTCAACTCCCCCTTTAAAATGACTAATCAATGGACATGCCTTTAGTCAACCAAGAATTTCTTTAGTTGACTACAGCTTTAACATAACATTAAACATCAAACTAGATAAGATGTAAGTCTTGCATTGCAGATCAGTTTTATCTTCCCTGTCATCACTGTGGAATAACATGGAACTGACAAATTGTCCTCGGTAAAAATAATTCTTGTATCTTGTTAAAATATATGAGCACTGTATGTTTCTACTCCCCCACCTGTTCATTGCATTTCCATTATTAATTATCATTTAATGAGCTGTGCCCAGAAATTACTTGTGTCAGCTGTGTGTTACCCATGACAACACATTTTCATAACGAGTGGCATATTACACTACTGCACTAGACTTGTTCTTTAATTTCACTCCATGTGTTCACCAATTTGCATCATAATTTGTTATTTAGTACTATATTACACAAAATTGATTCTTGTGAGCTTTATGTCACGTTATAATATTGTTATCTCCTCAGTTGTGTTTTATTTCATTCACACATGTTTGAGTGATCCTTTATTATTAGTCTGTCTACGTCTTCAAAGCTCAAAATGCTCTTTTCCCTCTTGTGATGTCATGAAGTGGTAGTTTTCACCTTAAAAGTTACCTTTTACCTTTTAGTTTAGTGAAGATGGGAAATTCCGGGGCTGAAATCTTAAATATGATTCTAGTGAAGGTGTATGAAGTTTAAAAACACAGTGGAGCACTTCTTGTATTACCACATGACATCACAAGGTGGAACAGAGTGTTTTCCGTTTGAGAAAACTCAGTCTAAATGTATGTTAGTGATGAGGAAACAACATTATAACATAGATCAGGATACAGTGTCATATGAGCCCTCTAAGTACTATAGATGCCTTTATTGATCCTACTTGCTCACTTTAGCACACGACTTTACACCCACTGAATTATAAGAAAGATAAAATTGACATAAATGTTTATGTGTTCTTGTTTTTTGCAGTACTGGATAAACGAATACACTTCTAATCTGGGCATTGGCGTTTTCCACTCAGGCATTGAAATCTATGGCAGAGGTAAGATTGGGTCCTTTTTGCAGGGTTCATACAATCATGGAAAACCATGGAAAGTCATGGGAAAATTAATTGGTTATGTAATTTTAGAAGACATTTTGGATTTAAAAAAATAATATATGTACAATTATCTGATCAGTCTCAATGATTGATCAGTTAAATCACTGGTTGAAATATGTCAATTCAAGGTTATGAAAAATTGGGGAATGGTTATGGAGAAATCATGGAAAAGGTGCATTGTGCAAATTTTCTGGTGGAGGGTCGATCAAATTCTCCACAGAGATGTGCTTTGTCTGGAATGTTTCACAGTATGGGATTAAACCTTATTATATCTTCATGGAGACCAAAGAGACCAAATTACAGGTCAGATCTATGTCGAGACAACCCCACTCACAGTTAGAATGCCTGTTTTTCTATGTATTTTTGAGCTGTAAAACAACCTGTAATTGAATAAATGTAAGGTAGAAATGTTTAATGTCATAGTGTGGAACATTCCAGGCAGAGCAATGTCATCTCCATAGTAACAGGCAGGTGATGGACCCCCAACAAAAAGTTACACAGTGCACTTTTAAATTAACATCAGTACGAACCCTGTATTAGTGTGTGTACGGGGGTCTGGCGTCAGGCTGTTGCTTCCCACAGACATGTTGTAAAAATGAAATATGGCATTGTGCTCCTAATAACATGACCTCAATTCTGTGGTTGAGTCACCACTGAGCCACACCGCTCTACAATATATGTGTCTGTGTTACAAAGACACCAGCTCAGACTGAAATAATAGTGCCCTAGTAAAAATACTCCAGCCTCTTGGTCACTATAGCCTGGAAATCAAAAATAGAAGAGATGAATTTTGCCTGCTTGAAGGTGCACTTTGTAACTTTTCAGTTTGGGTTCTGTCATCTTGTTTCTATAGATGTCGTTGCTCTGCTTAGATAGTTCCACAATATGGCATTAGACAGATCTACCTTACATTTATTCAATTATAGTTGGTTTTATTGCTCAAAAATACCTAGAAAAACAGGCATTCTGATTGTGAGTGGGGTTGCCTCTCCACAGATCTGACCTGTAACTTGGTCTGGTGTCCATGAAGATAGAAAGATTAGATGTCATTCTTTGAAACAGTATGGAATACAGCATGGTGGCAAAGTGGTTATTGCTGTCGCCTTACAGCAAGAAGGTTCTGGGTTTGATTCTGGGCCAATTTGGAGCCTTTCTGTGTGGAGTTTGCATGTTCTGTGGAGGTTTCCTCCGGGTGCTCCGGTTTCCCCTACTGCTAAAAACATGTATAATAGGGTTCCCTGTGTGGCCAGGACTA